>NC_054826.1:104345108-104627608 GCF_018345385.1 Vulpes lagopus | reverse complement strand
AGCCTGCTTTGTAAATCCTATTTGGGGACTTTCAATAACTATCGATAATCTCATCTGCACAGAACCCCCGCCTCTCGTCGTTATCGGAAAGTTTGCAGCGTTTCCCGAGCAGCGCGGGGAAGGCCAGGCAGGCCGTGGACCGGGCACCTGCCGCTCCGCCCGGGATTAGGGCGCACCTGGGGTGCGAGGGACGCGGGGGGCCGTTGGTTAAGCCCGCCGGCTCTGGCGGACGCGCGGGGCAGAGACCCCAAGGGCCGCGCCTGGCAGGGCCGGCGGGAGGCCTTTGTTCGCTGCCCCGAGCCCCCGGGCTCCAAACCGCGCGCGGGGCTGCGGGGAGCAAGCGCGGGCGCGCGGGCGCCGCTGCTAATTGCTGCTAATTTTGTTTCATTAACTTTATTTACTCTTGAACTCCTTAATTGTTTTCCATTTATTTTTAGTAATTTTATAATGCACTAATAATCCCCCTCTGTCGGCGGACGCCTCCACCCCCTCCTCCTCTTCCCCTCCTTCCCTCCCTCGCCCCCCCCTCCTCCCTCCCTCCCGCCCTCCCTTCCTCCCTCCCCCCCGGCCTCCCAGGCTTCTCCACCGCGGACCCGGCTCGGCGAGGCGCTGGTAGCTGGGAGTCGAGGAGCCACGGGGTGAGCGCGAGCCTGGCAGGGGCCCGTGGACTCCCGGGGGTCCTTCCGCCAGGAGTTTTGCGGGGAGGGTGGCAGGCCAGGACAAAAGCTGGTCTCTGCGCCCGAGGCCAGGGAGGCTCCGATTTGAGCTGCTCCTCCCGGAGGAGGGAGCTCCGAGGCCCTGAGAAGGCCAGGGACTTGGCTAAGGTCATCAAGCGTCCCAGAGGCCACTCTGGAGCCTGGGTGAGGTTGGCTAGGCCGGGCCCTCCCCGCTCCTGCTTCTCTGGCTCCTCTGTGGCCTGAGCGGGTCTGCAGAACCGCCTGAGCTCTGGGCTGGGCCGCGTGGGGACACACGGTTCACTGCTGCTCGGAGCCTTCGCTGGGGATCCGGTGATCCCGCGCCCCCGCCCCCGGGCCCCGGCCCTCAGGACCCAGCCCCGCGCCTTGCCGGTTATTAGACAGCTCGCGGGACTGTCTGCGGGCCGCCTCTTTCCTGCTAATTATCACCTTATGAAAAGTGTTTCATTAAGGAACTCTGCTTTTGATTAATTATCGACAGAATGCTGACCAGAAAGAAATGAAATTAATCTCTGACCCCGTCTGGGTAACACTGGAAATTCATCACATATCCTTTTAATATTGAAACACAGCACAGAATTTTAATAGAAAATATTGTTTTTCCAAACCTCCAGTCTTTATTAATGCCCCTGGGCAGGGAATGATATTGCTGGCAATATAGCAGTCTTTGTTCATTTTAAATTTATTAAACATAATGCACTTCATTTTCAAACATTTTACTGTTTCTTTTTAATTTCACTCAGTGTAAGTACAGAATAAAACCTTTTTAAACATTTAAGATATTGAAAACCCATATACGAGTGTATAACGGGAACGCTCCGGCCATCAAATAAATTTAAGTAGAAGCAATTGTAATTTTAAGCTCCCAAGTATTATCCCCTTCAGACATTAAGGCAGTATCCGTAACCATCAAATGGAAGTGTGAGGAGGAGAGGCTGCAAGGCCCTCTGGCCCCTGGAGACCTCGCCAGGGGGACCAGCCTAGTCCAGCAGCGCCAGCAGCCCCTCCAGGCCTCCCGGGTTGGCGGGGTGGGCACTATCTCCTCCATTTCGTTGGTCCAAGAGAAATGATTCTCGGAGGGCCAGGGTGCTTGTCTGAGAGGTGGCCCCCTCCACCCACTCTGTCCAGGCCACCAAGGACCTATGCTTCCTCTTGAGTGGACACAGACCTTTAGGGTTTGGAAGGCAATTCCTCCGTTTGAGAGTTGTGCTGGGCTCCCCCACCCTCAGCAGAGGTGCTTTCAAGCCTGTCCCACGCAGGTGGGCACCTGGCCAGTTCCCAAGCCCTGGGGTGGGGGCTCCCCTCAGATCACACCCCACCCCTCCTTTCGGGCCAGCAGCTGCCAGAGGAGCTGGGCAGGGGCACCCTTCCTTATCCTCACCGCCCCCCCCCACCCTCCTGCACTACTCCCCCCTTCATCCCCTTTCCCGAGGAATCCAAGCTCCGAGTTTAATGAGTCGTGAAGTGTGAGAACTTCCTGAGACCCCAGCGCCCCTGATGCCAATTCCAGATGTGCTAGGTGGGAGGGGCAGGGGCTCCTGGCCGGTGAGGACTGAGCCACCCCGGTCGGACTCAAGCGCCCAGCATCCAGGCTCCAGCCATCCAGGCCCTGAATTGGAAACAGGCAACTTCTCCACTGAGAAATTACTCTTTTTATTTCTTGTAGTGTTCATGGTGCCCTATTTCACGGCACCGACAAACGGAATATTACTTTTAAAACACTATGAAATACCAGGTCCTGTCCTCAGTGCTATTTCGGGGGGATTCAATTTTCTTTGAATGGCGAGAAGCTCCAGCATATCTTTTGGGGGCTGATCAGTGGCTCCATGGGAGGAAGAGGAAAATTCTCAGGGATTGTCTTGGCATTCCCGAGAGCCTTGTTGGTGTCTGGGTTCACCCACCTGCACTCACATAGCCGCGCTCACAACTAGCAAACATGTCTTAGACGGGGTCAGATACAATGCACGGCACTTTATACAAGCCTGCTCCTGTGCATTAGCATTCTTTATTACTCACAGGGTTCTAAGCCTGGCCTAGGCCAGTGACTATCTACAAGGTTATCTATGATCTATGATTTATCTGTTGGCAGGTCTGTCGATCCCCCCACGTATCCCCCCACCTATACCCCCAGCACTCCTCTGTTGGTATCCTGATCTCATGGAGAAGTTATTCTGAGCTCTAGAAAAAAAGTTCCTCCCTTTCTGCATTGGTGAGTGTTCCATTTTGGCCCGACCTCACAGCAGACAGCTTTGTTCCCCAGTGTTTGTGGTCAGGGCTGGGAGGGGCACTGGAAGAGAGGGCTTTTCTGGAAACATTTCAGCCCTCCATTTAAGTGGAGATGGTTTCTCCCTCTTGCTTCTAATCAGGGCGATAGATGAGAACAGGCATCTGGGAACCTGGAGAGGGCTTTCTAGTTGCTTGGGCCTACCCCCCTCCCAGGCCAGGCCCTCTCCCCACCTGAAGCAAGGCTGGAGCTGCCTTTCCTGGGTTCTGGGAGCTGCCTTTCCTGGGTTCCGGGAGCTGCCAGCAGTGAGGGCTGGGGATCCAAAGTGAACCTGGAAGGAAGTCTGTAGAGTTAGGGCGTGTGTGGGGAGAGATGAGGCCTTCCCCAACCCCATAAATAAGAAGAAAGCCAGGGCATAATAAGCGGAAATAACATCAGAGTCCCCACTGATCCTCCTATTACATCCTCTCCTCCTAGACCTTTGCCCAAGACCACTCTCCCAGTCCCTTGGAGGAGGAGAAGCCAGGAGTGAGAACAGCCAGCTCCGGCTGTTCTGTTACTCCATCTTGCCAGAGTAGGGCCAAGGAAAGTCCAAAAAGGAAACACTAGCCTGTGAGTTTCATTTTTCCTTCTGATCTACTTAAAATAAAAACAAACAAAACAAAACACAGAGGCACCTAGGCTACACCTCATGTCCAGCACATTCTGCTGGACCTGCTCAGCCTCCGCAGGCACAGGGTTCAACTGAGGTGGAGGGTCTCCCAGTGTGGCCCACCCCTTAGATTCTTGTGGTTTTAGGATCTAACGCTCCCCTGCTTCTGGACCAGGAAGACCCCTCACCAGCTCCCCACCTTGAGTCCTGGACCCCCCTGTGCAAAACCCACTCTCTCCGGACTTTCCTGTAAACAACTGCTTACTGGAGTTAAGACTCTCTCTCTCTCTCTCTCTCAAAAAAAAAAAAGAAAAATAAAAAAGATAAAGCGATTTAAAGATAATTAATTGCATTAAACTATTGACTAACTACCTCGCTCAATAGTAATTCATTTAGAGAATATTAAAATCGGAGGAACAATAATAAAATTGATGCCAATTCCCACGGGGAGGGAGATGGCCAGCAAATTGGATACTTTTCTTAATCTGGCGTAAATAATAACACGTCTGCTCCCCTTCTCTCTCAGGCCGATTCCTCTATCATTTATTCCAGACTCTAAAGCCGGGTTTCATAATTGATATCAGTTACTCAATGAGTGGTTTTTCATTTGTTCTTGTTATCCGTGATAATTGCGAAGTTCAGCCTCTCTCGGAGTTGAGTCTCGGCTCTACGGTGGAGGCCTGCCTGGTGCCTCCAGCGCAGCGCTGGGGCCAGGGGCCCGGCTGGGAGGTGGGGGCGCTGGCTGCTGGCCCCCCCCACCCTCCCGCCGGTGTACCCCGGGCAGATGCACAAGGCCCCCAGCCTGATCGTGGGGCCAAGCTGCAGGGCCCCACGGTGGGGGCTGGAGGGGTCGGGGCTTCCGTGGGGCGTGACGGTCCAGAGCTCCGCCGCCCGCTGAGAGGCACGCTCAGGCACGGACCCAGGGTTCAGAACTGCAGCAACAATCCGTTTTTGTTTGAAAAGCGGTGGGTGAAAGCGATGAATCCCAAACGGCATCTGGGAGAAAAATGTCACAGACCATGAAGGAGAATAGGGGAGCTGGAGAAAGAGAGGGACACTTGGCTGAGGGGCAGCTGGACCAGGGGTGGGGCGCAGCAGGGAGGAAGGACGGATGCTGGCTCCCAACCCGCTCCCTCCCGCTCCAGCTCCGGGCACAGGATGCTCTCAGGCCGGCCGGAGCCCTGGCAGCCAGTCCGGTCCTCGAGATGACTATTTGTTATTTATTCACTTATTTATTCATTTATAAAGTGTTTACTTAGCTCCGTGCAGATGTAACATCTCATTTACAGCGTGGCCTCGGGGCATAGAAACAATTGGCAACAAAAGAGTAACTCCGGAGAATTAGAGAAACACACACACACACACACACACACACACACACCAACAACAACAACGACAACAGAGCTGAGCTGGTGAGCGGGGAGCGCGGAGAGCGCGGGAGAGGACCGGGGACCCCGCAGGAGTCGCGTGGGGGCTGCGCGGGTGCGCACTGTCCCGGCTGGGCCGACCGCGCCCAGGGCGCCTCCGGGGTGGGTCCGGGCCTGCCGGGGACCCCGAGGCGGCGGCAGCCAGGGCGGCCCCACGGAGGCGTGCGCCCCCGCCCCGGGTCCCGGCCCTCCCGGCTGGCACCTGGCGCCCAGGAGCCCGCTTTGGCTGCCGGGCGGAGGGCGCGCAGACCTCGCCGCGGACCGCCTCCTCCCCACCCCCAGGTCCCTATCTCCGCGGCGCGAGCCCTCCGCAGCGGGTCCTGGCGGCTGTGCAGCGGGGAAACTGAGGCCCCGGGGCTCTGCCGCTGGGGCGCCCGGGAAGGTGCGGGCAGCTGAGCTTTCCTTCTGGGGTGCGAGGGATAAGAGTGGATGATGGGGGGCGCACTGGCGGGACCCCCGGCCCGCCCCTCCCCTGCGCCGCGTGCGGGGGCTCGGCAGTGGCCGAGCACAGAAGGGGCTGCAGGGGGTCCCCGCCCCCCGCGGGCGCCGGGGCGCGGACGGGAGGCAGCTGGGACTGTTTAACTGGGAGCCGGTTGCTTGGCAACCCGCGGCGGCTCATTACCGCGGCCACAGTGATTAACCAAAAAAGAAAAAAAAAAAAGAAAGAAAGAAAGAAAGAAAGAAAGAGAAAAAGAAAAAGAAAGGAAAGGGGAAAGAAAAAAGTCAGGAAGAAAACATAGGGGAAAGCTGGAATATGAAAGTAAAATGGATTATTTAATTAGCTAATTGATAATCAACTACTTCTTAATTATTCACTTAATTTAAAAAGTGTAGCTCCCAACACTGCCCTCATCCAGCGGGCTGGTACACAAGCAGGATTTTCAAAGGTGCCCTCTTCCCAGTCCACCTCTACCTCCTGCCGCTGGGAGGCAGCTTCCTCTCTCGGCAGGGTCCCCAGCCCCTGACCCCCACCCCTCAGGAGGGGGCCGCTGAGAAATACTCTCCTCTGACAGCCAGGACAGCAGCACCTCCAGATATCCGGGAGCTTTTTTAGGAGGGAGGGAGGAAGGGGGTGATCTTACTTCCCTGCGGAGCGATGCGTAGCTTCCCTGTGTCCAGGTGGTGTGTTAGATTGTCCCCTTGCTCCCACAGATGCTTCAGGGTGTGAGGGGTCGGGGTGAGCCCTGCGGGACACCTGCAGGGGGGAGGGGGTGCTGGACTGGTCAGTTCTGGGACTCTGTATTCACCACCTCAAGCATATTTGAAACAACCTGTGGGATGGGTGCTCTCACTGTCCCCCTTCTAAGGACAGTGAAGTGAGGCCTGTCCCACACAGCAATGTTAGGCACAGCCAGAAGTTCAGGGAGAGCGAGGAGGAGGTGTGGAGCAGTCATTCAGGGCCCTGAGGTTGAACTAAGGCAGGCTGGGAGCTTGGAGGGTCGCCATCTGAGCTGGGTCTCCAAGACTGGCTGCAGGGCATGTGGTGGCAATGTGTCACCACAAGGGCGCCCATTTCCCTTGCTGCAAGGACCCCCAGCTGAGGCCTTCCCTGGCATTGCCCAGGATGAAGACTGTGCCCCATCTGGGGGCACCCCATCTGATCGCTCCAGCACTGTGCATACGAAGCCTGTCCCTGGGCCTCCATTTGGGGCAGCTCTGGAGGACAGAGCTCTGGAGCCCCGTGAGGTGTAGTCTACCTTCTGCCGGCCAGCCTCCCCCCTCCCTGCGCCTTCCTTCCCCAAGCCACCTCCTCACAGCTTGCAGAGCTCCTCTCTGGTTTCCCTGGTGCCCTGCAGACGCTACTCAGGCCACTGGGCCCAACAGACAGGGCTTTGCAGATGAACTGAGTGTGGGAGGACAGGGGTGCAGCAGGACATCCTGTTGCTGGTCCTCTAGAGCTGGACACTAGCTGTGGGGCTTCGTGTCCTGGCTCTAAGAACAGACAAACACCCCATCTCCTCCTTTCTGCCCTGGGGGCTCCCCTTCCTTCCCTCCTTACTCCTCCTCCTTGGATTCTCCTCTTTCCCTTCAGGCCCTGTCCCTCCTCCCACCAAGCTCTCTATGGGATTCCTTCTGACCCTGGAAAATCTAGAGCAGCCACTTTGCTGGGGGCTGGGGAGGAAAGGGAAAGCAGCCCCCACCCCAGGGGACCCTAGTAAGGACCTCACTTAGCCTCCTTTGGGTGCTGGGGGCAGGTGATAGGCTGCTGCTGGAGTTGAGGAGCACTGGGACCTCTGGTGCCACAGTCACTGAGACCCACAGACCCTGGCAGGAGGGAGGACTGGGCCAGCCACCTTGCTCCACGCAGAGCAGAGAGGTCAGAGGGAGCTGAGGAAAAGCAGGAACAGAGTTCATTAGGAGCCTTTGCGGGTTTGCTTGAGGGATTGGGCACAGCATCCTGAACTAGAAGCCTTAGAGAGGGCAGGGCAGGGCCCCACACTGGGGTCTCTCTGAGCCTTGCTCTCCTCACTTGAGTGGCAGGGTGTTTGTCCCAGGTGGGGAGTGTCCCAGGAGCCTTGGGACAGCATTGTAATCCCGGTGTGGGGGAAGGCCTGGACTGGTTTGTCTTACCCTGCTAGCCACTGTCGTCATCCCTCCCACCTGCCCCTGCTCAGGTGTTTCAACGACATGCTAGGAGCACACATACTCCCTATCTTCATACTCCAGGATGATGCGGAGGCCTCTGCGCCCCAGGATCCTGTGAGAAATGGTCAGACATGGATGTTAAAGTGTACCCGGGATTTGTTTTAATCAGGAACAACGAGACATGCAGACACAGAAAGGACTGTCATGAAGGAAGAAGTTTACAGGGATTCCTGGATCCAGGAGAGAAGGCCCACCACGCAGGGCCATATGGGGAAGCACCAGGATATGAGGGGGCCACGGAAAAAGCAGGGCCCAGGGCTTTTATGTGATGTCCAAGGGAAGAAGTGTGTGACATGAGATCAGTGAATTTGAGCAAGTTTAGGACTGGCTAGTTTGAATAATTTTGGGAGGCTGGAGGGCATGAGGTTGTCCCTGTCTGTCGGGTAGCTGGCTCTGGGTGGTTAGCTATTAGCAGCCGGATAATGCCTCCTGGAAGGTAAGAGCCAGAGACAGGAGGCGGTTCCAGCGTGGGCTCTGGATTGGTTGGCTTACATTTGAAAGGAATGGTCCTGGGGCAAGTTCTTGCCTTTGGGGAGGAACCGTCTGTCCCGAGTCACTGAGTCACTGAAGTAGCAGATGCCAGAACATCTAGAGTATAGAAAGTAAGGGGCGCTGGGCCACTAGAGCATGCAACTCTTGATCTCCAGGTCATGAGTTTGAGTCCCATATTGAGTACAGCGATACTTAAAACAAATGAATAAATAAATACACAAATAAACCAATTTTTAAAAAGAGAATAAAAAAGGAATACAGAAAATAAGAAGACATGGTTAATACACCTGCCCCACACCCCCAGCTTTGTGGGTGAGGGAAACTAAAGGTTTAAATCCATTACTACCCACTGTCCCAAATACAGTGATGGGGAGGGGGGGTAATGGCCCAAGGCCAAAGGGAGGGGCCACAGCTGGGGAGCAGAGCTTCTGTGGGACGTGCTGTGGAAGGTGGGCTTGGGCCCAGAGCACACAGCCGAGCACATACGGGCCCCTCTGTATGCCTGTCCAGAAGTAAGGTGAGGTGCCACCTTACTGGGTGTCAGTGAGGGGCCCTGAGCTTTGTCATAGCACTTAGGATGACCTATCTTAGGTGGGTTTTGTGAGGGCAGCCACGGGGGGTCACTTTGCCCAGAGGGGGACTTGGGGCTGTCTGGACACTGCCTGAGCACCTTTCTGGGCCACAGCCTGACAAGACAGGGAGTGGGGCTGCACTCCTGGGAGTGTCTGCAGGGAGCAACCTCAGGTCCCCACCACCCACCTGGGAGTCCCCACCCTGTGTCTCCTGACCTTGCCCTCATGGGAGCTTCCAGGGCTGAGCAGCAGTCAGGAGAAGGTGGAAGGATGGTCAGGCTGATTCCCCACTCTTTGAGCTGATTTCCGGGCTTGTTGACTGACACTGGCTTCTAGATGCCTCTTTCTGCAGGCTGAGAGGGGGGGTGAGCAGAGGACCTCAGGGTCTCCACAGCATGGGAAGGCCCCGAGGCCTGAGCCCCTCGGGTATACCCACCTGTCTTATCTCTGTTCCCCCTTCCTGCCTGGCTGGCTCCCTCGGGAGGAGGCCTGCTCTCTGGCTGAGCCGTCAGGGCCCGGGCAGATGTCTCTATCCGGGGCATGCTTCTATCTCTGGAGCCCTCCTTGCCGGCAGAGAGAAAGAGAGAAAGGCTGGGCTGGCCTTGGCCTCGGTTTCTGTGGAGGGAACTGGCGTGTGGGGTGGAGGGCTGTTCCCAGCTTTTAGCTGCAGATTTATGTAAATATGGATTATGGAATTTGGCCCCAATTCTCCCTTCCCTTCCCCTCCTCCCCTACCCCAGCGCAGACTGGGCATTAGTGCCCGTTGGTGGGTGGATTTCTGCAGCCTGTCAATGAGCTGCAGTTAATTCTCAGGCAAATGTCTACTTATCTCACTGTGTGCTGGGCTTAGGCATCGCAACGGACCGCCCCACTCAGCCTGGAAGGGGGTGGAAGGGAAGGGGGGGCACAGCGGGCCAGACCAGGGGGAACTTCCCAACCCTCCCTTGTGGGTTCTCTCAGCTTCAGGGTAAGAGTCACATGCGGCCACCAGGGGCAGGGGAGAGAAGAGGTGTCCAGTAGCTAGGCCAGTGTCTTCTGGCTTTGTGACTCTGGGCAGGTCCGTCCTTCCTTCCTTCCCTCCTTCCCTCCTTCCCTCCTTCTTTCTCCCTCCCTCCCTTCCTCCTTCCCTCCCTCCCTCCCTCCTTCCTTCCTTCCTTCCTTCCCTCCTTCCCTCCTTTTTTCTCCCTCCCTCCCTTCCTCCTTCCTTCCTTTTCTTTCTTCTTTGAAGTAAACTGTACCGCTGACCTAGGGCTCGAGCTCATGACCCTGAGAGCCAGAGTCACATGCTCCACAAATTAAGCTCTGAGGAAGCAGTGGCCTGCACTGCATGGTGGCCTTGGCATGGTACAAGGCTAGTAAAGCCTGTCACCTGGAACCCAAGGGCATGGTTCTGTCCTCTACCACCTCTGATTTAGAAAGATGCAAGACGACAGCATGCACTCAGCTGAAGCTCAAGCAGAGTCTGGAGAGGCATGTAGAGCCAAGCCTCCCATGAACAGGGAGCCGGCCCTGCTAGGTGACAGACTCTGGTTCCGGTGAGAGTCCCCCAACCCCCACCTCAGGAGGACCCAGGGAGGCAGTGGACCCCAGAGACTTCCTCAGGGTTGCACAGAAGTGAGAGTGTGAATGTCATTCGGTTTAATGAGCAGCATGAGCAACATCACATTGGGCTGGGACACCAGGCGTGCTAGTTCACATGGAGACGGTCCCGTGTACTCAGCTTCTGCAGGTTGACCCCTGCTTGCTCAGCACCTAGAGGGCTCCCACTCCTTCCGCACCAGTGGGATCATCCTAATCTGCTGCCTGGAAGGATGGAGGTCCCCTGGTGCAGGTGACCACTGTACCCTTGCCTGCTATCACCCCCATCGATCCCTTTTTCCCTCTGATTTCAGAGCCACAAGAACCACGAAATTAGTTCTAAAAAAATTAGCCCTTTACTTCCCTGCTAATCCCCTAACTCCCTTAATTAAGTCAATGGTAGCCTAAATTGTTCTAAACATCTTTTGGGGGATTATATATTTTAATCATCATTATCCAATGAATATTTGATTATATAGTCATCATATAATCAAGAGTAAAAATTATAATCCAAAAAAAGGCATTTAATAACACTTTAAAGGCCGGGGTATTTGATAAAGAGCGCTGGAGGATTAGGTGCTGCACTCAGAGATGCCAGGGGCTGCCCAGTCAGGGACTCAAGTGGTCGCTCTATTCTGAAAAAATAAGACCGTGATTTAAGGGAAAAGGAGAAAGAAAACGAAGCCTTTGTGTCCCCGTCACTCCCTGCTCCTTGAGTCACGAGCTATCTTATTGGGACAGCTGTTGTGGAAGTGAGTCCTATAAATATCACTAGGTTTAGGGTTTCCACAGAGTGTTATGGGAGCCCCTGAGTTAGTTGGTAAGGTCTTCTGGCCCAGTGTCCTGTGGTGAGGCCAGAACTGTCCCGCCCACCCCCCCCCCCACCTCCGACTCCCCCATCCCCCAGCAAGCTTGGTGAGCTCTCAGTTACCTGGGTAGCGGAGGGACAGAGCCGCAGTGGCTACGGTCAGGAGTCTGGGTCCAGCCCCGCCACTCACCTGCTGTGTGACCTAAGACAAATTGCTTAACCCCCCTGTGCCTGGCTTTCTGTATCTGTGAAATGGAGATGATGCAAGGGCCCAGTAGGCTGGTGGGGAACTCTGAGTGCCGTAATGCTACAAAGTGCTTACGCAGCACCTGACCTGTGGGTAGCGCTCCCTCTGTTAAGTATGAGCTGCTACAAATAGCTTACAGGGGACTGGACATAATCCAGAAGCCACTGAGGTGCAACCGCCCAGAACATTGTGGGGTGTCCCCCTGTAAGTCTGCTTTCCTCAGGGTGCGGGATCCCGTGCCCACTGGAAGAGGCCTTCCCAGCCACTGAGGCCAGCCTTCTCTGTTTAAGGAAGGAGGACTGAGGCCCAGAGAGGAATGGGGGTGGGGTCCCAAGGTCTACTGCTCTCTTTCACTGTGTCTCCCTCCTGCCCCCAGAAAGCTGGTCCCCACCCTGCAAGGGGTAGGATGTGGGAGTGCCCAGGAGGGTGCTGCCTCGCTCCTGAAACCTGTGTGGGAGTGCGGGGATGGGAGGCTGGCGGTGCTCTGCTCAAGATGTCTTTCCCAACAGTCCTGCTGACATCTGCTTTCCTTACAATCAGCAGACTCACCTGTCTGTGTGCTTTACAGCACATCTGGAAGGTGGAACTGTAAAGCGGAAGGAAAAACACCCCTGACTTTCCAAGATCTGATTGTGGCTTGCTGGTCACCACATAATGAGGCCCAGGGCACTTGGGCCCCTCACACCTGGTCCTCTGGAGCCCTTCCCCTTCCGCAGGCATCTGGCCACACAGAGTCACACCGCTCGTGCTGCCTTTCCTGCAAACTCCTACTCATCCTCGAAGGCCTCCCTCAGGTGCCCCCTCTCTCCCCTGAGAGGCCCTGGATTGCCTCTGGCAGGACCCCTGGCTTGGCTGTCAGTTCTTATCTCCATGGTAGCACCCGTCATGGGGCTTCACCCTGGCCCTGTGCCTGGCATGTGGCCAGCATCCCACCAGTGAGGTCACACCTGTGGATGAGGACACTGAGGTCCAGGGAGGGGCATCAACCTGTGCAGGTCATCCTGGCATTGTGTTACACTGGTCTGACATCCGGGCCTCCTGCCGCCCCAGCGTGGACACTTTCCCTTGTGTCCCGAGTCCCAAGACAGTGTCCTGGGGCCTGCGGCTCAGGATGCCTGAGTCTGGCCCCTCCTGCTGGGCTGGGTCCTGTGTTTCCTGGCCAACCCCCATCCTTGGGCGCTGCTTCTCCCTCTGTTCTTCCCAGGACGTGGGGGTACTGCCCCGCCCTCTGTGCCTCCTGTGGCATCTGTGCCAGGCGAGTGGCTGGTGACACTGTGCTGTGAGTCCCCCTCTATTGACGTCTGCTGAAATCATTTGAGACAAAGTTACTGCACAGACATTAGAGCCACTTTTCAGAGTGAAACATCTGTCATTTAGCACTATGACGCTGCGGGGACGGCACTTTGGAACAATCTTGTTGCACTTAATTTATTTTCTTCCGAATACTGCCGAGAAGGGTGAATGCCTAGGTGCTCTGTCTGGACAAATTTGACTCCTGCTGGGCAAGGATACCCCTGTCCCCCACAGGGGACTACCCACCCGTCTGAGGAGACCTGCCCAGGGGCTTGCATCCCCCGATTGATCCATTTTCACACTGGCCAGGAGCCCTCCGTGGGAACCCCAGCAGACGACTTTCTCTCTCCCCCCTTCGCCCCAGCCCCCCTCCCCCGCCCCGGGCCCAGTGACAGACCACATGGGGGATCTTCCCATGGGGAGCAAGGGACCAGGGGCTTGCTCACCCCCAGTCGGGCTCTCCTTTCCCACACTGCTCACTCCTGCTCTCCCGGCACCAGGGCCGGAGACCCCACGCTGGTGCTCTGGGACCCCACATCCCTCCTCCAGGGTGAGCTCCTGCCCAGTGTTTTTCCCCAATTTGGCCAAAAGGGAAACCCTTGGTCCTCCTGTCCTGGCCCTATTCCACTCTTGAGAGGCTGACAGTGGAGGAAGCAGAGACCCAGAGAGGGTCAGACACTTGCTGGGGGACACACAGCAGAGCAATATCAGAGCAGGGTTTTGAAGATGCCTTCCCCACTCTGCCTTGCCAGGAGGGCTGACAGCAGGGAACAGAGGCTGGAATAGACCATGTGAGGGGAGATTGGGGCTGGATAGGGCTGCAGGGCAGGGCAGTCCTTGAGCTAGACTTTGGGGCCAGAAGCAGCCTCTCCCCATCATCCATTTTGCCTCTGACATGGGGCAATTGTGCTCATCTGAAATAACAAGCCCCTACACTGTTGGCTACCTGAGAGCCACCTACCAGCCCTGGGGACCCCTTGTGTGGGGACAGAAGTGCCAGAGAGAGAGGAAGGGAGAGAGCCTTTGCCTGCCCTGCCCTCTTCTGCTGCCCCTGCCTCATGGCCAAGCTGCATGGCCCCAGCCCATCTGCCTGAGCCCCCTGAGGAGTTTGGGGCTGTCTTCCCTTCCCCACCCTGGCTCTGGTAAGGCCGAGACCATGCAGGATTCATCTGACACGTCTCTCATTTTAGGGATGAGGAACCTGAGACCCAGGGAATCTGGGGTGTGTCACGGGCAGCTCCCCTCAGCTCAGGAGAGCCATGTCACTGTTGGTAACCTCACCTTGCTGACTTGAAAGTGGCCGCAATAGAATATTTATACCACGGAAATGGGAAAATGCTACAAATCAGGGCTTTGCTCCTCGAAGAGGGCTCCTTGTTACACATTGTCCACCATGGCAACACCCAGGTAGATGGTGACTTTGGCACCTGCCTATGCTGCGTACCTACTGTGTGCCAGAACCTTCCAGGGGCTCCCATGGTCTTCCCAGCAAGTCTGTGAGGTTGATGGTCATAGATGAGCATGGACGCTGCTGGAGTGTGGGCTGTGCCCCAGGTTGGTGAGGGTCAGGCCTGAGGGTTGTGGTGTCCTGGGGTCCTGCCTGTCATGCTCATGTGACCCTGTGTAGGAAGCATCGGCACCCCAGGCCGCAGAGCAGAAAAAGGCTCGAAGTAGCCACAGACTTACCTAAGACCAGAGACCATGGACCTGGAGCAGCGGTGAGGTGGGTGGCTTCTGGGGGCCCTGGGGGCAGTCCTGTCCCAGGGGGTGTGAGAAGTGGTTGGGGGGTGAGGACGTAGGATGGCCCAGGGTGGTGCCAGGAAACTTCTTATCCCTATCCTGGCACTGTCACCAACTTCTCAAGTGATCTAAGTCCCCTACCTGCTCTGAGCCTGTTTCCCCATCCTGTGTCTCCTCTCGGATTCCACCCCCCAGCCCCCCATGCTGTGGAAATCTTTCCTGCCCCTACTCCATGGCTCTTGAAGCCAAGACTGTGATGGACTGGCCTGGGAGCATTCCTATGGCCCAGACCCCAGACACCCACAGGCCTGGATCTGCCAGAGGGCCACCCCAGCTGGAGGAGGTGGTATGGAATGAAGCTTGGGGGTGGGGCCTGTGAGGAGAGCTACACCTACTGGCATGGGGGGAGGAGGCCAGCTGTGCACACTCCTGAAGCCTCCTGGGACCACCTGGCCACCCTCAGTGTGCCCATGGCCCCCTCTGCCGTCTTGGCATTTCCTTTCTGTGGGCCCTTCCTGGGCAGAGAGAAGCAGGAGCAGCTCAGGTCACAGCTGGGTCACACACAGGAGATGCCTTGCACCCACCTAGTGCTCAGAGAATGTTTGTTGCTTCAGATTGGAAGGGAGTCATTGGTGTGCTGGAGGGGTGGTGGTGCGGGGGGCGCTCATGCAGGCCCCTCAGGTTCAACCCAGAAGGAGCCAGGGCTGGGGTATGTGCCTGACCCCGAGCCCTGGGTGCTTCTGAGTGGGGCAGGAGCTCCGGGTCCTCCAGGACAGACAGGGCTTCCCCCTAAACCCGCACACGCCCGCAGGCAGGTGGGTGATGGATGCAGGGTGTGCAGGAGCCACGTAGGCAAGTTCTCTTCCTCCTGGCCACTTAGGTTTGATTTGAAGGTTGGTTTCAGCCTGGCTGAGCCGGCCCAGGGCCCAGGCACCTCACAAGCATCATCTCCCATCAAACAGCATGAATAATTTAGTCTCTAATTAAAAGTGAGGTCAAGCCATGAAAAATGGCTGGATGTCCGGTGACACCATGATGCATTAAATTGCCGGCAGATCTGAGGCAGGCAGGCAGGAAGCTCTGGTGTCAGCATGGAGGCAGCGTGGTGGGGCACCCTGGGAGGAGGGTCTCCGAGTAAGGGCGAGGTTGCTGGGCAGACCCAGGGACACCCCCTTCCTGCCACCATTGTCACCTGAGGGGCTCCCTGCCCTCCAACCACCCCCTTGCCCTCTTGCTTTCCCCAAACACACCAGATCCATCCTGCTGTGGGTCTGTGCATGTGTTCTTTCTGGAATATTCTTCCCCCAATACCTGGTTGGCTTCCTTCCTTGCTTTATTCAGATCTTGCTCAGATGTCACCTTGCCTGTCCACACTGGCTATGACGCCATCTGCCCACCCCACTGGCCCGTTTTCTTTGTCCCACTCCCTGCCTGGGTCTCTGGGCAGTACCTCTCACTGCTCGGTGTTCTAGTTTATACTGAGTTGTCTATCTCTCCAACTAGAGGGCCAAGGTCCCATGTGTTCCCAGCACCAAGGACAGCACCCAGCACACAGCCGGTGCAGTGGAGGCTGAGCACCACAGGGATGTCCCTCCAGCCCAGAGCCCCCTGGAGACAGAGACAGATGAGGGGCAGAGCTGAACCGCCAGCTTATCTGCTTCTGTGTTCTCTCCCTCTCTCCTCTTGGTAAGTGGACACCCAGAAGACAGGCCCTGGGTCCCTCACCCTGAAAGTCTCATCTGAAGCAGTGTGCTGTCCCTTCTGCTCTGGAATAGCTGGAGGGACACTGCAGGGAGAGGCGTCCTGGCTGCAGACTGGCTTCAGGAGAGCCCCACCCCTGCCCCACAGATGCCCACCTTCCTGACGGGTCAGGGCTGGGGGAACAGCCAATGGCTTAGGGGCCCTGCCCAGGAGACAGCCAACTAGGGCCCAGGGCAGAGGGCAGGTGCTGCAAGGGTGGGGCTAGAGCTCGACGCCCTTTCCTGCCTTGGGAGGACAGTACTCCAGCAGGAGATCCCTGACAGGTGCTGCCTGGAGCAGAGTCCCACAAGGAAGCAGGTCCAGAGCTGGACAAAGGAGAGGCTCTGTCTCCATGTTCTCAGCAGACCCTGCCCCAGAGGGCTCCCCAGCAGCACTGGGAGTCCTTGCAAAGGGGAGCCTTGAGGTGCGAAGCACTCACTGGGTCCTGTGTGGTGGTACCAGGATCATTCCCACTTTCCAGAGGGAAGAACTGAGGCTCATGGGGGTCGACTGCCTTGCCCAAGGCCCCATCGGTCAGTTGCTAGGAGCTGCCCACAGGGACCTCTTCTGTAGCATGGGGTCTGAGACCACCCAGCAGCTCCTGTTGCCCCCCCCACCCCCACTCTCACCCCGAAGTTCTGAGAAGTGAGGTCAGAGTCCAGATGAGGGAAGTAGTTGGGAGAGATGCTTGCCTGGGGGCTGGACAAACATGTTCTAGAACAGCTGGCTTTGGAGACCAGGCCAGCGACTTTATCCTACCACAGGGGACTAAGTGAAAGTCTCACCTAGGGCCCTGAGTGGCACCCAGGGCCTCTGCCCCAGCTCCTGCTGCAGGGCTGCGCCAGCCACCTCCTTGTCCCCACACCACAGCCTTCCCGGCCCCTGGGAGGATCCTGTTTGCATTTTCCCAGTGGAACCATGGAGGGGCGGGTGCCAGGGAGGGAGGGAGGCCCTACTGGCCCTTGGGTAGCAGATTAAAGATGGATATTTTGTTTGTTACAATCAAGACCTCTGATTTCAGTTTTATAAATTTTTAAAATATTAATTATATTTTGGAAAGTGTTCTGAGGTGAATGCATTAGCTGCTGCTCCCTGCTTAGATGGCAGCTCTGCTGCTTGGCCCGGATTAGAGCAGAGGAGGAGGTGGGGCATTTAATCCACCTTGTTAAGTTATTAAATTTTCTTTATTTACACACGAACCCACTTTCATTAGCATTGTAACAGGTGCTCATTAACAATTTATCATTTGGGAGGCAAGCGAGACAACAGCGAGAGAGACATTGCTACAAAGTTTACTCTTAATTACAAGGAAGCAGCTTTGAGGACAAAACAAGACTGCACCCCTCCCCTGCCTCCCTGGCCCCCCAGCCCCCAGCCCCCCAGCCACCCTAGTTTCCAGGCCCCAGAGGCTTCCAGAGGCCCACTCGCTGCTTGCTCTGGTCAAGCAAGGGCCCTCAGAGGAATGCCAGCAGTGGGGGAGTGTAGTCTGTGCCCTGGGGCAGGTGCTGGACACCTGGGCTGTGACCTCCTGAGCCCCAAGGGGTGGAAGGAGCATGAGCACAGAGCCAGCAGGCCAGACCCCCATTTCCAACCTGAGTGACCCGGGCAATGACTTCACCTCTAGAAGCCTCCTTGGCCTCCTCTCCAGAGTACATGGTGGCGGGGGGTGGGGGGTGGGGGGTGGGAGGGGCCCAGAGAGGAGCTCCCAGGGGATCCAGCAGAGCTGGGAGGTGGTGGCCTGTTGGTGTGACTAGAGGGTCTTCTTGTCTTTCCACATCCCTGAGGGCGTCCAGGAAGGGGTGGCCAGGCATTGGAATGGCGTGGGGCCCCTCCCTGGGGATCCAGCTTTCCAGAATTCCTGCTCAGGACCTCCACAGTGGGCATGCCATCAGCAGGCAGGTTTGGGGGGCCCTCAGAATCTGACTGTCCCAATCTCTCAGCACCCTGGAAGCGGGAAGCTATATCCTCCTCCTATATGCCTGTGTGCCTGCTGCCTTGGGCCCCCACTGGGTATCAGGGTGCTGATGAGGAGGTTTGAATGTTCCTTGTCAGAGGGGACACAGGGGACTGCCTTGGGCCCCCACCCGGTACCAAGGTGCTGGGTGAGGGGGTTTGAAGGTCCCTCGTCAGAGGGGACACAGGGTGCTGGAGGGAGGAGACTGTGTGGACAGTGAGCTCAGCCCCATAGGAGGCCAGGTGTGGCATGGGTGTGAGGAGACCCCCATCAGCAGGAGCACGGGGGCTCCTGGATTTGGCCAGGCTGTAGGTGCTGGACACAGCAAGAAGTGGGTGCTCGCAGGGGGCCTGCCTCCTTCTGGGAAGCCCGTCCCAGCTCCTCTCTAGCAGGAGCCACCTGCCGGGGGTCCAGGCCTTGCATGTCATACCTGCCCTTCCCTGTTCCCTCGGGGACCTCAAGCAGGAGGGAACCGATGACTGGTGTGGCCCAGCCTGAGGGGCAGGTGGAGACGAGCCTATGGTCAGCACAACAGCATGGCTGTGCCCCACACCTCGATGAGACTGCTGGTCACCCCATATCCTGGGGCCAGCCAGGCCTCCTCCTGCACCTGCAGCCCGATGAGTGGGGCCTCCGGCTCAGTGCAGTGAGCAACACCGACCTCTCTGCTCTCCCACAGAGGACCCCTCATCCCGGGGCGGGCGGGGGCCTCCGTGGGGCCAGCCAGCCGCCTTTCCAGCCACCTAGATAATCGTCTGCCTCACACTGCTCCTTTAAAACATATTTCCAGGGTGTTTTTCACGGATAGGGCTTTTAATATTCATCTCAGCACTGACAATTTTTCCTGCCTTGTTACGGAGAGCCGGTGTCGGTTTTTCATTGTATCTTTGGACAGTCGGTTTATTCGGAGCCACTTAAAGGCTCAAAAGTGATTCTCTTTTATAATTTGAGAAGTTTCATGGGCTGAACATCAAAGTGATGGCTGGGACTGTTCTCCATGCTCTCCTTGCTCCTTCCCTCCGCCCACCCTGACCAGCCCTATCTGCCAGCATTATTAGCGACATAGGCCACTCCAGCCTCACTGTACCCCAGGCCTTTGGGGACAGGCGTGGCATGCATGTGGGAGGACATGCATTTCAATCTGGATTTTCAGAGAATGGTGAGGACAGGAGAGGGGACTCTCAGTCCAGAGGCTCGGGCCTACACTGGGTCCTGTACCATCTGCAGCCCCCAAGGCCTCAGTTTTCCCATCTGTAAAATGGGTGTCTTGGCACAGAGCAGGGCCATAAACTCATGTACCCACTGGGGTCAGGCAAGTCTCACAGATGGGTGGTGCCTGTTGGGTGCGCCAGCCAGAAAGAGAGCTGTCCATTAGACAGCACTGATGGAGCACCGATTGTGTTCTAGAGGCTGGTAGCCATCAGCCCAAATAGGCCAGAATCCTGGTCCTTGGTGGCAGAGAAACAACAGGGTCTGGGGGCCGGGAAGAGAGTGCAGGGAACGGAGAGCAATCCCAACAGGTGGGGCTGACCTTGGAGGTCCTTTGTGTCCTGCTGAGGGGCCCCCGAGACCCCTTAGTGAATCAGGGCTGAGGCTAGGCTTGCCACAGGGACACCCCGGGTTCCTTTCTGGTCCCCAGAGGCTGGCGCCCTGGTCACCTCCCCTCAGGCTGGATGGACCCTGGGGAGACGGGCTGATTTTCATCAGGCAGAGGCCAGGGCTCAGATCTGCCAGTGGTTTGGGCTTTTTGAGAGAAATCAGAAGTCTAGATGAGCTTGTAACATCTCTTGATTTCCGAATGTTGGCAACTATTTCAAAGATGTTTAAAAAAATTCGCATTGGCCAGATTTGTCCTACAGGCTCCGCTTGCAACCTCTGGTCTAGATAAGAAACCATTGTCTTCTCCACTTGGCCACGGCCACGCCGTCTTTCCCGTTATTAACCGCAGATCCGTTTGACAGGAGTGTGCCTACCCTAGCTGTCTGTCCGGGAGCCGCCCTCGCGGTGGTACTGCCAGGGCCGGGGTGAGGAGGGGTCCGGGCTGCGGTGCCCCATGCCCCCCTGCACTCACCAGCACCATGGCTGCTGTCCTGCCTGCATGGTCTGTCTGCACCTCTACCTCCCCCTAAACCACCACTAACACTGGTGTGATTTTATAATGTTTGCACTTTCAACTACAACAAGATAAATGGGCACAATTATCCGGTTCCCAGACTGGGAACATGTGGCCTGGCATATGTGGGGCCAACCTAAGCAGAAATCCAAATGCGCCTCCCCAGACAGCACACCGCGCTTGCCCGCCCGCCCGAGTTTCACTCCGGAATGGCGCCACCGGTTCCCACACAGACAGCTGGCGGATCATCAGATGGCATTACAATATTTTTACTTATAATAGAGAAAGTAATAAAAATACACATTTAAGTAGCATATTGCTGTTCTAAAGGGGCCGGGAAACCTGGAGAGAACTGAGTTTTGCTGTAGATTCAGAGCCAGCATTGATCCTGGCACAGGGCTGTGACCAGGGGTTCGGCAGCCTGGTGAACGGGCACTTGGGGCTGATGCTGCTGTGCCACAGCTGCATCTGGCCAGCAGGTTTGGGTCCTGGTTATAGGTAACTTTCAAGTCTGGTTCTCGAGAAGTCTGGCCTCATTTCCTCACATGTGAGGGATAGGCAACTTCCCCATCTTTAGGGGTGATCTGTGGAATGTAACCCTTGGGAGGCCAGAGTCCTCTTAGAGACCCATGTGAGTGCTGGGACCCCCACTCCTGCATTTATGGATAACTTCAGGGGACCCTCGAAGGCATCCCAGATTGAGAATGCTTGGCTCAGACATAAACACAAATAAACTTGACCACATGAGCCATGGCTGCTGCCAGCGTGGGCCCCTTTCCTTGTATGAGCAGACTGAGGCTTCCACAGGAGACGGGTTTGTCTGTGGCCCCAAGAAGAGCTGGGGGCATGGCCAGGCCTCTTGCCTTCCTGAGTCTCAGAATCCCAGACCTTCGGCTGGCCATCCACACCGTGTGCTATGGAGGGGCTTGGAGGAGGCACCTTTGCTGCCATCTTTTCTGTGGTGATTTTGGGGAGGGTCTGATTTGGACGAACCTCCAGATTTGACCGAATTCTCAGACTCTGCTGTCCCAAGTGGAAGGCAGGAGAAAGAGTGATGCCAGGTGACTGGTCCTGGCCCCAACCCACGCCACCTGCCCAGCCCCTTGGGTTCCTGCCCCTGGGATAATGTGGCCCCCTGTGTGCAGGTGCCGCTGGCTTGGGGAGCTTGGCAGGGAGCTGGACTTCAGCCCCACCCACCCCCCAGGCCTCCCACCCTGTCGCTTGTAGGTCCTGCCAGGCGGGGTTTCAGGGGTAAGAGGAGCACTCTTGATAACACCAGGTCATTCTAGGCGCTGTAGTCAGAGGTGCTTCATGGAAGATAAAATTAGGCGAGTCACAGCAATGCTCTGGCCAGGGCATTGGAAAGGACTTACAGGAGGAGGTGACATGTCAGCAGATCTAGTTTGTGGGGTGATGCACAGCAGATATAGTGACAGGTGTCATGTCAGCAGTTATAGTTTGTGGGCCTTGCAGAGATCTGGGGAGGATCCTTCTGGGCAGAGGGAATAGCAAGTGCAAAGGCCCTGGGGTTTGGAATGGCCTGGACCTGCATGCACGGGCACAGCAAAGGGGCCTGTGTAGCTGGAGTGCAGAGAAGAGGTGACTGTAGGGGTGTGGTGCATCATGTGGGAGTTGAGCTCTCCTTCTAGGGGCCATGGAAAGCTGCCAGCACATGGCCTGAGGGCCCCATGGGGGTGGGGGCCAAGGATTGGGACCTCCCAGCATGTGTATACTGCATCTGCTCCTCTTGAGGCCCTTGTGGATGGTCACTGAGGCCATGTGCAGGACAGCCTGAGTGTGGGGCATTTCCTTGGGGGTGGCCCAGGACCGGGGCACCCTGGGATCCTGAGTTCGGGGACTCTGTCATTCTCCACTGCCTGGACACCATCCCAGGAGAGCCCCATGTCACATGGGTCCTGCCAAGGAGTTCCTCTGTTCCACCCCCCATCCTTCCTTTGAGTCCTGCATGTGCAGGTCCCTGACTTAGACAGACATGGTGAGTGGGCAGGTGGGCTGCCCTAGGCATTGCCCCCTGGCTCCACCCACCCCCCAGGCAGGAGTGCCCATCACCCCCATCATGACAACAACCAATAACACCACCACATCCAAAGTCCCTCTGGGGCTGGTACTCTGTGACACTTCTCCCCACCACCCACCCCCATCTGTGACAGGTCGCGCCTGACCCACAGGCCCACCGCAGGCCATATTTGGGCTTCTGGTGATCTGAGGGATGGCCAGGAAATGGCTGCTCCCCTCTGTACAGCTGAAAGGGTAGGTAGTGTCTGCATGGCTGGGGCCTGGGAGCTCGCCCACGTGCACATGGGGGTCCTCGGTCCCTCCACCCAGCTGCTGCTGCAGCCCAGCACCCCCAGCCTCTCCCTTCATGCCCCCTGTTCCCTGGAGCCGCTGCCCACCCTCCCTCCCTACCTGCTGTCCATCCCACCTCCACTGCCCCCACCATCAGCCCTCCTGCACAGCACCCAGAGGGGCCTCTGGAAACCCAGAACTGCTCACCAGACCCCATGTAGGACCCTCTGGAGCTCCTCTCATTCCTCCCTGTGTGCTGAGCCTTGGAACTTTGGCATCCCTGCTGAGTCCTGGCTCCTCCTGGAAGCTCTTGACTCTTTCTTCCATCTGGTCCACTCACATTGTGCTGGGTGGGGGGTGGGGGGGGTCAGAGACCAGTCTTCTGTCCTCCATGGCCCTTTGCATCTGTGAGGGGGTCCTTGCAGGCACCCTGAAGGGAGGAGACCAGACCTCACTTATCCTTTAGGGAAGGAATGGAGAAGGCACTCTTGTGATCCAGGCCAAGGACTGGCTGGTGGCCTGACCCTGAGCTGGCCAGGGCTGAGCCATGGGGTGGGTGCTGAGCTCCTGGTGGCCAGCCTGGAGGCTTTGGATCAGGTGCAGGACCATCCAGGGGTGGTGCTGATCTCACTACACAGCCCTCTGCCCACTGAGGGGGTGGGGGGCACACACCTGCCCCGGCCTGCTGTCACTTACAGGCTGGGAGAGGATGGGATATGAGTGTCCAGCATGAGGAGAAGCCTATGCTCACCAAGGGAACATCCTCCCACATCCTCTACTGGGGCTCCCTGAGAAGCTACAACCACAGCCAGCCAGAGAAAGATCACCACCCAGGCCTGGGCGCTGCAATTAGGGACCCGCTGTCCTCTCCTTGCGGCCCTGGAGGGACCTTAATGCAGCAGAGGTGGGCAGGAGCCAGCCCCATGCCGCAGGCCTGAGCTGCAGGAGCCCTAACCCAGTGCAGACCTTCAGTTATGTGGGGGTGTTTCTGCATCTGCCCAGAGACAGGATTTGGGGTTCACAGTGATTTTTCTACCCGAGTGGCCTTAAATGCCCTGCAGTAGCCCGAGACATACCCCAGAGTAGAGGAGGGCGCAGAAGGGCACAGGATGTCTCAGGAGGAGAGAAGAGTTGAGTAGTTTCCTGCCCGCCCTGGAGCTACATGCACCCCTGTGAAGGGCCTTCCTCCCATCATCCCCCTGATTCTCAGCGGGAGAGCTGATGCTCAGGGAAGTGGTGGGCTAGGGTTCCATGGCCAAGACCAAGGGATGGTCAGCAGCTCGCTCTCCTCCTCTGGACACCTCCTAGGCCTCTTCTCCACAGCAGAAACAGGCCAGGTGCTGGGGACGCGGGCACAACCAGTCTTGGTTTGGAGTGACAGGAGACAGGCCACAGCACTGGGGGCCTCTCTCAGGAGCACTCTTGTCCTCTTGGGTGTGGGGTGCCAGCAGTGAACAGAGGACAGGATGGGGAAGAAGACGGATGGATCTTGCACAGCAAGTGCTATGGTGAAGGCCAGCAATGAAGGCCGTCAGTGGCCAAGGTCGGGGCGCCCGGAAGCCGGGGCAGAGGTCTGGGACCCTGGAACGGGGCTCAGAGAAGACAGCCAGTCTGGGGAGCGGTGCCTGGGGCTGGGTCAGGGGCTGAAGGCACCCGGGCTGCTCCCTGCGCCCCCTGCCCCCCACCCCGAAGGCCTCCCGCAAGCGCCACCCACTCCTGGCTCTGAGCCCAGGCCCCCGGGCCGGGTCAGCTGGGCCCCTCCCGGCCGCCCGCCTAACTGTGTGGATGGGAGGTGATTCTCAAGGTGAAATTTCTAGTTCCGTTGAGTC
Organism: Vulpes lagopus; assembly: GCF_018345385.1. Lineage (NCBI taxonomy): Eukaryota > Metazoa > Chordata > Mammalia > Carnivora > Canidae > Vulpes > Vulpes lagopus. The sequence continues at coordinate 104,603,291 of NC_054826.1, read as the reverse complement.
ACTTTTGTTCACGGCAGCGCACAAAATGTCATCCCGGCCCTGTTCCGCGTACGGTGTGCGGCTCTCCCGTCGCATTTAAATTTACTCCACTTTCCCTCCCTGACACCTGTTTAAATCAATATCTTCCTCTCCGGGTCGCGGGGAGAATGTGCCCGGCTCTCCACACAGCGCTTCTCAAATCCACTAAAATCAACACAATAATTGAAATATTTTCAAGCTGATTACACCGCAGCCCGAGGCTAGCCTGGTTGCTAAGGGTGAGCTCCGCGGTTGCTAGGGGGAGTAAATCATCTTGCATTATTTGATTTTTGTTATAGATATGAAACCGCTACTCCCGCGATTAAATGTCTCTCAGCCTAACACCTATGGGACCTGGGGAGAAAGAGGAGAGAGGCGCCAACCTTGACCCTGTCAAATAAATATCTCTAACTTTTCCTGTCCTCGGGCTCCCCGGCCAAACCTGTCTCTGGGTTTTTTTCTTTCCTTTAACCTGACTTGAGACAACAAAGCTTTGGGGACTAGAGACGAAGAGGGGGAGACAGTCCACTCTGTTTGCGGCCTGTGCGGCCTCACCCTCCACCCTCCGGCTCTGGTGGCCCCAAGGGAAGGACGCGGACTCATCTCCCCGCGACTCCTGCCCGGCTTCTGCCTCCCCTGCTGCTTGGTGGCCAAGGGAGCCACCAGGCCCCAGGCCCCCCCGAGTGGATGGGGGCACAGCTTCTACTCTGGGGGTGTTTCACCCACTCCCACCGGCCTCCTCCTGACCCCTGCCCAGCTGTCACGTAGGGGCGTTGGGCCTTGGGCTGCACCCCCTCCCTGGCCTGTCCCAGCCAGCACCCTCAGAGAAGCTGGGGTCCCTGGCCAGCCTCGGCTGCGCCCACTGAGCTGTAAGTACCTCTGCACCGAGCCGGCTGGCTGGCGGCAGGTGGGCGGTAAGGCTGCCCTGCTGGGACCCAGCCAGCTGTTCCCATGAATGAATCTGAGTAAATTAACAAACAGCACGCAAACCTGTCAATTGAATCATTCTTGATGACTCTAAGTACCAGACCGGCTGGGTGGGGCCTCACCCCTGCCCCCAGCGTCCCGGGTCCGTGCCCCCCGCCCCTGATCCTATCCCAGTCGCCGGCCCGTCTGTCAGCCTTCCCCCAGATTTGGCTCCCAAAGCGCTGCCCTCACTGGGCTTGTCCCTGTGCTAGAACCTTCCACGGCTCCCAGCTCCAGGGGGCGGTGCAGGTGGCAGGACTCGAGTCTGAGTGCCCCCAGGTCTCAGGTCCCACTGTTGCCCTCCCTAGCACCCCAAACACCCCAGGCAGCCTTAGCTCTGCTCCCTTCTTGAGCACCCGGCTCTTTGGGGCTCAGTCCCAGACACTTCTTTTCTGGAGGTCGTTTCTGCCTCCACCTCATGATGCTTTCCCTCGTCCATCACGCAGTACTCTACACTTTGTCCTGTCGGCCTCCTGGGAGGTGTGGCCAATGTGGGAGCTGTCACCACCTCACGGCTCTTCCCACTGGACACCTCCTAGCCAGGGCGCAAACCCGCAGGGCTCACTGCCAGCCCCTGCAAGCCCTGTCTGCTCACCAGACGCCGTGTGCTGGGTCTCTGGGCCCCCAAGGGAGGTCAGGTGGTGGGTGCAGGGTCTGTGCTGGCTGGGCAGTGCTCTATGGAAACCCAGTCCAGCACAGCCCAGCCAGGCCAGCTTGGGGCTGAGGGTGGACACAGAGAAGCCCCAGGAGGCGGTGTGGACCTCCTTCTGGGGCCCATTACCTACCACTACGTCACTTTCTCAGCCATCCTTGGAGAACCAGGTGTCAGGTTGCCCCCAACTTACAAATGAGGATGCGGAGGTTCAGAGGTTCAGCACTCCATGTGGGGGCCCTCAACCAAGATCAGGGGCAAGGTTAGGGAGGCTGGCACTGTGAGCAGGCTTGTTGGTATCACAGCTATGGAATCGGCAGATGTGCCCGTGAGTCCAGACCCTGAACCCCAGCCTTGGGTGGGGCCGGCATGGTTTTATTTTATTTATTTATTTATTTATTATTTAATTTTAAATTTTTTTTTTTTTTTTTTTTTTTTTTTTTTAGAGAGAGAGAGTTAATAATGAGTGTGGGAAGAGCAGGGAGAGGGGCCGAGGGAGATGGAGAATCTTAAGCAGGCTCACACCCAGTGCAGAGCCCGACGTTGGGGCTCGATCCCACAGCCCTGAGATCATGATCTGAGCCAAAATCAAGTCAGATGCTTAACTACTGAGCCACCCAGGCCCCCCCAGCATGTTTTAGAATGACAGAAGGGTGTTCTAGAATGTCTGAGGCCTAGAGAAAGAGGTCTGGGAGCTAGGACAGTGCTGGTGGGGAGATGTGAGGGCTACTGGAGGCCACAGCCCCTCACCCACTGTGCTTCAGGCCATACTCTGGTGTGCCCACTCTTGCCTCACTCAGAACTAATGGGGCCCACGTGGCCACATCCTGCCCATTCTACAGATGGGCAGCCGAGGCTGGGGAGCAGCCTGCCCTGCAGTAGGCAGTGGATGTGGCTCTCACATCTGGCTCTTCCCTCTCCCCTACTGGCCTCACTTCCTCCCCATGAGAGGGACATGAGGTGGCCAGCATGTGTGAGCAGGAAGGAGTGCTGGGGGCACTGGGGGTCTGCACACAGTAGGTGCTCCATAAACAGAGCTAGTTACTCCTGGGTTCCTGTAGGTCCCAAGGCAGGTGTGGACCAGACGTACTTGCCCCTGAGGGCCTCTGCCCCGGGCCCTCACATCCCTGTTCATGTTGTTGTTTTTTTTTTTTAATTTTTTAAAATTTTTATTTATTTATGATAGTCACAGAGAGAGAGAGAGAGAGAGAGAGAGAGAGAGGCAGAGACACAGGCAGAAGGAGAAGCAGGCTCCATGCACCGGGAGCCCGATGTGGTATTCGATCCCAGGTCTCCAGGATCGCGCCCTGGGCCAAAGGTAGGCGCCAAACCTCTGTGCCACCCAGGGATCCCCCCTGCTCATGTTGTGCAGATCTTCTGCTTGGGGTACCCTCCCCCTACCCACCCCTGAACTCCTACATATCCCTCAAGGCCTGTTCTACTACCACCACTGTTCAAAAGCCTCTCCTGCTGTCCTGGGCTCCCAGAGCTGCCAGGGCATGCTTCTGTGCTGGCAGGCCTGATGGTTAGGGAATCTGTCCTGCCCATAGGTCTGGTGCTCCTGAGCGCAGGGGCCTCGCTCATCTGATTCCCTGTGTGTCCCCAGCAAGGCCCAGCCCAGAGCCAGCCACAGACCTGGCTTTGGTGAATCCCTGCCAGGAGCACCCAGAAATGGGAGCAGCCCTCTCTGGTTCATTTGACTCAGCCTTGGGCCCATGATGACCTCACTGTCACCTAGTCTGGGTGGGGGTAGGCTGGCCCCTGGATGGCCCTCAGGTGTACTCAGGCTAGGTTTCCTCTGCTGCAGCTGAGGCTCCAGTGGCCAGGCCGTTTTGAGGGCATCAGCTGGAGGGTACCTTAGCTCTGGGGAGTACCCCGGCCAGATGGAGCATCACGGGGGAGATCTGATCTCTGCAGATATAGCCACCAACGTCGGGGGGGGGGGGGGAGGATCCTTTCATGCTCCGGCCATGGGTGTAGATCAGAAGGAGCTGAGGGTGTTGGGACAGGTTGGAAGGAGTGTGCCCACGGGGGTGAGAGGTCCCAGGGTTGATATCAGGTGAGCCTTGTCTCCTGGAGGCCAGCCCGGGGCTCTGGAACTGAGACCCAGTGTGTCGCCCACAGTGGCCGTGCTGGGGCAGGTGGGGGCTCTGGGGCACCTGGGGAGGCCCAGAGGTCTTGCCTTCTCTCACCAGCCCTTAGGGTGGCTTGGAGCCCAGCGGATCCGCCTTGCCTAGCATGGGGATCCACACCCCAACCCCAGACACTGTTTTCCAGAACCCTCCAGCAGCCCCAGCTCTGGCCTTGGGCACTGGGCTCCCAGCACTGAGCAGAGAAAGTCCCGTATCCCACGTCCCAGGGAGCCTGGGGAGTGCCCCAGAGCCCCTCCTATTTGCTGGGAGGCCACCTTCTACCCCGCCAGGCTGCCGGGACCCTCTTCGGCCATTGAGCGAAGCCATCTGCCACCAGAGCCGTGAGTCTCCGGGCAGAAGCTGCGGCGACAAGCTCGAGATGTGCCGGTTGTAGTTATCAGCAGAAGCAACATCTGCCCGCCCGCCGCCAACAATGGTAGGCCATTTAGCCCGTCCCCTCCTCCCCTGAGCTGCAGACAACAGCTCCCAGTATTATATTTTCCCACTCAATTAGCACCATCATCCTGCTGAAAGAGAGGCCAATTTACCTATAATGACATCATTGTTAGGGAAGTGGCGGCTGGGCTGTCACCAGGTTGTGGAGACAGGTCCGTCTCTCTCCACTAACCCTGACAGGGCCGGGCCGGGGAGCCTGGCGGGAAGGCCAGGGGCGCCCAGGCGGCCTATCGGCGGCCACCCCGTCACCTCCGACCACAGACATTGTTTCCGACAGTTCTCAGGAGCAGTGTGGCGGAAAATTGAGTCCAGATTCATTAGGTTTTTCAGTGTGCCGCTCAAGTCAGTTAAATTGATACATTTCCTAACGAAATTGAAGTGCTTTGTGCTGCCAGCGGAAAGCCGGGTGACCGGCCTCGGCCCGCTGAGCAGCAGAACGAGCTGACGGATCCATTAGGCCGCTCCCAGCGCCGGCCCCCTCTCCCTCCGTTCCTGGCCCACGCTGTAAATCTCCGCCAATTTCGGGCCTAATCATCATTATAAACCCTTCCTCTGCCCGCTCCCTCGCCCGCCTGTCCGCACCTCGCTCGCAAAACAGCCCACGGCGTGCTAATCGGCTGGCCTTGCAGGGTCAGCATCCCTGCCCGCTCGGTGGGGCCGGGGGCCGGGGACCCTGCGGGGGAGGAGCTCTGGGGAGGGGGCCCTGGGGTGCAGGGCTGGAACATGCGCCCGGTCAGCACACGGGGCTCCAACGCAGACAGGGAGCATCGGAGCCAAAAGGGACCCTGGAGGTGCCGGTTTCAGACTGGACTCTTACTCTTGTTACCTTTTAAGTCGATGTACATGCAGAGAGTCCCCAAGTGTGGAGATGCGGGTGTGGTTCGTGTTTACCTGTGTGTTCACACACGGAGCCCCCCAAGCAGGGCCAGGATGTCCCAGCGCCCCAGCAAGCCCCTCCGTGCCTGCTGTGCGGCGTGCACGATCCCCCTCAGGTGGCTGCTCCCAAACATCCCGTGACCCGGACTGACTGTTCTTTGCGTCCACACTGCTGTGTACATTGCAGTCGGGCCCTTTGCACGGCTGCATACTATTCCATCCTGTCGGCTGTTGCCCCGCTCCCCCGCCTCTGTTTCCAGCTCTCGGCTGTCCTGAAACAGCAGTTCTCGCGTGCGTCCTTTGGGGCCATAGGTGCTCATCTCTGGAAACTTCTCCCACTCCCGACCTCCTACCCAGTGTTCACACCCACCAGGTAAGTTTGGGAAATGCAAGCATGAGGCCTGTCTTCCCCCCATCCCCACTTCTCTCGAGAAGGCCCCTGTGACCAGGCTCCCCATTGTCACCGATGGTGACACAGAATGGCCCTGGGAAGCAAGTACAAGCTCTTCATTGTGGAGTCAGAAATTGGCTTTCATCGCATGAAGGTAGGTAAGGACATAATGTCGCCCACGTGGACACCCGTGTGTGTGGAAGAGGTCCCCATGCAGCATGTCACCCTGAGGGGGCCAGGGGACAGCAACGGCTACGCCCCATGCCCTCCCTTCCGCAGCAACAGGCATGCCTCGTGCCCACCACCCTCCACTGGAAGGGACATGGTTTGGCTGAGGCCCGGGCTGCGGCAGGGAAAGAGGATCGGGAGCCTGCTCTGTGGGGTGCCCACCAGTCACACGGGGACAGTCCAACACCAAATACATACCGGGGTTATAACCCATGCTAAGAAGTAGCCACCGTGAGTCCACAGCGATGCGGTAGATAAGCTAATAAACACGTGGGGAGGAGGGAAGTTAGGGTTCCAGCCCACCGTCTGTCGGACATCACAGTAGTCACCGGTTCCTTCGGGAATCAATGATGGACATTAGAACTAGCGGGTGGTGTCGGGTGAGAAGCGTGGTTTTACATAGTCAGGGAGCAGGGAGCGCATGGGGAGAGTGCCTTTCTGGCGGAGAAGCCACGGATGCCACGAGAGCCAAGCTGACCACCTAGCCTCGCCAAAGCTGGGACAGACCCCGCCTGTCCAAGGCACCACCCCGAGACAGAGCATTACCCTGGGATGTTCCCTCCAAAAAACACACCCACGGAGTAATCGTGAGGACACGTCTGCAAAACCAAATGGGGGACGTTCTACAAGGTGACTGGCCTGCCACCTTCACCAGTGGCAAAGCTATGACGGTCAAGGGGAAACCCAGGCGGTGACACGTCCTGACAGCCAGATGCAGCCTGTGACCCTGTGTAATCAGGTCCTTTGCTGTGAAGGACACCCCTGAGACAATGAACCTTCTGGTTGAAGGGTATGTGGGGTTCCTTGTGGCATTCTTGCAATTTCCCTCTCAGTTTGAAAGTCTTCCAAAGTAAAAAGTTAAAAATAAAGAGCTGTATCCAACATTATGCTCCGTGAAAGATTCAGACACGAAAGACCACGTGTTCTACGATTCTGTTGGTATGAAATGTCCAGAGCAGGCAAATGCACAGAGGCAGAAAGCAGACTGTGGGGCGGGGGCGGGGGGTAGGGAGTGACTGCCACTGGGCACCAGGTCTCCTTTTGCAGAGATGAGAATGTTTTGGAACTGGATGGTGGGGGTGGATGCATAATGCTCTGACTGTGCTAGATGCCACTGAAGTGTTCACTTTAAAGTAGTGAATCTTATGTTAACATGGATTAAAATCAGAAGCTACAGGAAGTCAGAACACAGGCCTGATCCTGCTGCTCCCAGTTTAAAGTCTTCGGGATGTCCAGGGCTGGTCAGTCCTGCTGACCCCTCCTCCTCCCACATCCTACTCACATCTACCCTCCTGCCTCTTGAGGGCACCAAGGCACTTGTTGCCCCTGGGCCTTTGCACATGCTGTGCTCTGCATCCCTAACACTTCCTACTCTGCCAAGGCCTCTCCAACTCCCTGGTCTGCCCCAACAAAGGTAATTTGGTGTGGACTCTTTGTTCAGTCTTTGGACCATGTCATGCTCACATGGGGCCCCAGACAACAGAGGTGCTCCATGGATGTCAGTGAAGTGGGGGTGATGACACCTGGGAGCAGAGGAAATGGTGGGAGGAAGGACAGGACTTGTACCCAAGCCTGGTTCTACCCCTGCCCCTGGGAGAAGACCCAAGTGGGGACAGGAGGAGCTCTTGGCCAGCAAGGTGTCCCTGATGTCTGAGGCCTGAGGCTGCAGGATGATGAGGCTATCTCCTGGACACTGAGCCAGAAAAAGGGGCTGAGGGTGATCTGAGTATCTGACAGGGACCGGTGCTGCAGCCCTGGGTGGGGAGGGGACAATGCTCACTGACCACACTGCCCCTCTGTGCCTGCCTTGCTCTTGCAGTCCCCAGCCTCAGGATCCTGGAGGAATGAACACAAGGTTCTGGAGGATGGAGAAGGGTGGGGTGGCAGGGCTCCCCTCCTGACACACGAGTCAGAAGGCAGGGAGCCTGCCCAGTGACCTCAGAGCCAACCGGGATGTCAAGGGGATGGTCTAGAGCCGCCCAGAACAGTGACCACTGGCCACCTGTGGTCATATGTTCTAGATGTGGCCAGGGCACAGGAAGTGTGAAGTCCTTCACGACTTAGTAAGAGCATGAGTGATTTTTTAAAAAGATTTTATTTATTTATTCATGAGAGACACACAGAGAGAGAGGCAGAGACGCAGGCAGAGGGAAAGCAGACTCCATGCAGGGAGCCCGACATGGGATTCGATCCCGGGTCTCCAGGATCAGGCCCTGGGCTGCAGGTGGCGCTAAACCGCTGAGCCACCCGGGCTGCCCGAGCATGAGTGATTTTATCAATATTTTTATGTTGACAATGTGGTGGGAATTATTGTATTTTTTGGTGCATTAAGTTAAATTTTAAAAATTATTTAAATTAATGTCACTGGTCTTACTTTTTGTTATGGCTACCAGGAAGCTAGCGATCACTTCTGTGGGTGCGTGTGTTTCCCTTTGGAGAACATGGATCTAGAAGGTGTGGAAGCAGACTCAGAAATACAAGGCTGGGTCCTTGTCTCCGACTGCAGAGCAATCTCCAACTGGATTAAAGCTGGCTTTTGTTTGTGTGTTTGTTTAAAATGAGGTGACGTTCATGTGACATAAAAGTCACCGTTCAAGCCATTTCAGAGTGTAGGTTCGCTGGGATGTAGGGCCTTGTACAAGCATCGCCTGCATCTGGCTCCAGAAGGAGACCTGTCCCCAGGTCCTGGTGCCCCACCGCCCACCTCCCATCCCTGAGAGCCGCCTGCCCTGGATGTGGCCGTGCATAGAACCATGCACGTGGTCTGTCATGTTGAGCTTTTCTTATGTTGGTGTGACATTCACAAGGCTGGCCCGGGCTGTGTGGTGGGCCAGTGCTTGCCTCCCTTCTGTGGCTGCATAATATTCAACCGTGGGGAAAGCTGGTTCTTTACCTGCTCATCGTGGATGTCTGGGTACGTCTGCCAAATTTTGGCTATTGCTGATAGAGCTGCTGCAAATACCACGTGGGTTTTTGTTTTTTTAATTTTGAGAGAGAGAGAGAGAGAGAGAGAGAGAGAGAGAGAGAGAGAATGAGTGGGGAGAGGAGCAGAGAGAGAGAGAATCCCAAGCAGACTCCCTGCTGAGCACAGAGCCCAAGACAGGTCTCGATCCCATGACCCTGAGCTGAAATCAAGAACCCATCCAGGTGCCCCTCACATGGGTCTTTGTTTGAACACCTCTCTCCAATTATTGGACTAAAACTTTTAAGTATAAAAAATAGGGGATTCCCTGGGTGGCGCAGCGGTTTGGCGCAGGCCTTTGGCCTAGGGCGCGATCCTGGGGACCCGAGATCGAGTCCCACGTTGGGATCCCGGTGCATGGAGCCTGCTTCTCCCTCTGCCTGTGTCTCTGCCTCTCTCTCTCTCTCTGTGACTATCATAAATAAAAAAAAAATTAAAAAAAATAATTACGGAAAAGAAAACCAGGGTCCTGCCTTCAGCTCTTCACATATTGAGACCTGACTGGCCATCTCTCCCTCACCTGAGTGAACTGACAAGCCTCCACCGAGCACCCTTGCTTCTTCAACTCCCAGGGGCTGCCCTGGGCTGAGGGGCATCAGGAAGTATGAGTGGGGGGCCACTGGGTTATGGCACAAAGGGCTCCTCTGCCCGTGAGGGGCTTGGGCCTTCTCCTGAGTACAGTGAGGGGCCAGGGCTCCATGAAGTTTCGGGGGCCTCTCCAGGCAAGCTGGGCCCTGACACCCCAGGCCTAGGAAATCTGGGATGTCCTCAGAACTGGTTGACCATGGGGAGTGGGGTGGAAGCAGTGGGGAGCTCCTTCTGTGAGCCTGGAGCAGCAGAAGCCTCTAGAAACCTCTAGAGGGTCCTGGGAGGGTCCAGGACCTGGGAGGGTCCTATGGGTCACCCTCAGCCTAGCCCGATGGGGCAGGGTTTCCAGCAGGGTCATCCGGGTCTTGACCTTGGAGCTCCAAGCTACTGGTGCAGCTTCTTTAGGGAGCCTGGAGGCTGCCAGCAGTGGGGTGGTCACAGGGAGCTGGCTCGGCCTCCCTCTGATCTCATCTCATACCTGATGTTTGTGGGGGCTTGGGGGATCCCCACCACTGTGGCCTCAAGCAGCCTTGGGGGTGCTCAGCCAGGAGTGTGAGCAGTGGAACTGGCACCTGCTAGCCGTGTGGTTCTGTGAGGCCAAGCAAGATCGGGCATAGCCGCATCCCCCTGCCCATTCAGAGGGGCACCCATTCCTCAGGGCTGCCCTCAATGGAGCAGGGAGCTCCCTCTCGGCAGAGAGCCCCTGGGTGGAGGTGCAGGGCCTGGGGCAGGGACCCTCCTTGCTCTGGGCCTCCATGTCTCTGGTCATCAGAGGACTGTGGCTGGGAAGGGTCCTGGGGCAGCCCAGCCTCCCTGCAGGCAGAGAACCCACGAGGCCCTCTTCTGATGAGCAAGAGGGCTGGTGAGTGTGGCCATGTGACTCCTGGCCCCAAGCCAGTCTAGGGAAGGAGCTTTAGTCTCTGTCCCCCATCCAGGAACCTCTCCCTCTCTGGGGCATGGGATCCCCAAACAGGCTGAGACTGTGCACCATGGGGTGGGGTCAGGGTATGAGGCAGAGGCTCCCTACCAGGAGAGGCCTTGCAGGAGGGTCACCTGGGCCGGGTCTTACAGATGGTAGTCCAGGCGACAAATGGGGCCAGGGGGCCGCTGAGCCAGGGGTGTCTGGGGGTGAGGTGTTTGAGAAGGCTGAGTGGTAGGGGGCCATCCATGGAGCTTTGGGGTCCAGTTTGGTCCTGGCCGTAGCTCTGTGGGGTCAGGGCGTGACCTGGTCAGCTCTGCTCTAGGGTCCCTGGGGTTCCTGGAGAGATGCTGCAGGTCTGACCTGGGGCCTGCAGGGCGTGGGTGTGTTTCTGGGGTGATTTTCTCAGCAGTGGCACCGGCTAACCTGACCCAGAGGGGCCGTTGGACCATTTAGCATGCCCCCTCCCAGCCCCCACACTTGGACAGACACTTGTTTACAGGCTGCCGAGAGGCCTAGATGGAAATTTATGGTGTCGAGGAAAGGCCCTCTTGCCCAGGGTTCCGGCCCATCGAGGGAAGTGCAGAAGCTCTTAACAAATCGATGAGCTGCATTGACTCAATAATAAAGCACACACGCCAGCCCCCACCTGCCCCCCAGGGCTGCTCAGGCTTCTCAAGGGTGGGGTCCTGTGGGCAGCTTCCAGGGGAAATCAAGGGCTTGGTAGAGGCAGCAGAAGGCCCCCCCTGTTGCTGTGGCAGCTCAGAGGTGGGGTCTTCTTGCCTGGGGGAGCGTCCTCTGCCCATTCTGGAAAGGGAGGGGGGTCTGGGGTGGACACGGTTCAGCATTGTTGGTAGGCCAGGCTGTGGTTTGCTGTTTACATTTCTCCTTGAAGCTGAGGGGTCTCTGGCATTGCCACCCCACACCCTACATCCCTCCCTGGGTTCCTCCCCAGATCCATCTCCATTCCATCTCCAGGAGAGGCCCTGTCACACCTGTGGGACTCCTGGGTGGTGTGGGGGTGTGGAGTCCTATGCTGGGCCTGGATATGGAGTACGGGGAACACAGAGAGGACGGCAGGTGCAAAGGCCCCAAGGGAGGGAGGAGCTGGGTGTTTTCAGGGTCTGGGAGGGGCCAGAGTGGAGTGGGATTCTAGCAGCAGGGCAGGAGACGGGGACAGAGACACAGAGATGGAGGCAGAGAGGCAGGGGGACAGTGACCAACCACCTACTAAGGGAGGGAGGTGGCAGCGGCTGGGGGAGATGGCGTTGTCTGGGAGAAGCACCTCATGAGCCCTGTTCAGGGCAGTTAATGTTCTAGCGGCCGTGTTAAAAAAACATGAAAGGAAACAGCATTAATTTCAGTGCCGTATCCTGTTTAACTCAATACATCAGAACTGCTCTTGCTTCAACACACCGTCAGCATGGAGCACAGGTGAGGGCTCCTGCAGCCTTTTTGTGCTGACGAGGCACTGCCCAGTGCCCTCCTAGGGCCCGCCCGCCAGCAACACAGCTGTGTGGAGGGGAGACACGTACTTCATCACTTGAAATGTGAAGTTCAGTCCAGCCAGAAGTCCACGTGGAGCTCCCAGCTGGCCACATGTGGTGGGGACAGTGGGCATGTCAGCTGGTGTCTGGGTCCCTGGGAGGCTCTGGGCGCTACCAGGGGGACATCGTGGAGGAGGAGGGATTGGCAGGCTGTGTCCCAGCCTTCTGAGAGGTACGGCTGTGGACTGGCCATCTCGGCCAGTGGGTGGGGGGAGCCGTGGGCTGGTGGCACCTGGACCTGAACTGCGGGCGCCTGAGGCAGGAGGACAGGGTGCGCATGGCCCTTCTGAGGGTCTGTAGCAGAGAGCTGAGAAGTGAGGGAGGGGTCTGCATGGACTGCAGGCTCCCTCAGAGCTAGGCCCTTCCCCAGCCCTCCCCGCTGGGCCACTGGGGGTTAGGGGCAGGGGACGAGGGGGGCAGCCTTGTGACCCAGCCTCAGTTTCCTTGTCTGCCTAAGGAGCATGAAGGCGGCGCGTCGGACATCTTATGACAGGATGTTTGCAAACTGTAGAGGGCTGTGCATGAGCATGGGGCGGAGCGATGTGTCTGTCCAGGATGAGACTTGTCCCATCCCCTTCCCTCACTGGTGGCAGAGCGAGGTGGGCCGCCTGCCCAGCCGGCCCCGGGGGACGCCACGTGGCTGGGACGTGGCGCTCAGACTCTGCTTCCCATCTGGTGTGACTTGTCTCTCTCCGGACGCCCCCACCCCCTGTGATTCCTGCCCTCTGTGCAAGGAGTGGCCTGTACAAAGCCCAGGCAACTGTGCTCGCCTCCGCCAGTCATGCAGGATTCTGTGAGGCACACGGGGCTGCTAGGCCGGCCTGTCTGAGGGCACCCATGGCCCCTCTTGGACATCTGGGGCCCCCAGGAACCAGGTGCGGGGCGTGGGGGGATCTCTGTGTGTGCGCCACTCCCGCCCCAGTGGGCAGGGTCCCCAGGATGCCTGGGGCAGCTTCCTTCCCACGGTGCGGGGTCCTGCTGCCGAGTGAGGCCTGGGCATTGAGCCCCGGTGACCCACGCGTCCAGACAGAAACGGAGTATGGGCAGATCTGTGCAGGGCTCTCCTGGGGGCTCGTAGACAGTGGCCCTAATTCCATGGCACTCCTGGGGTCCACGAGCCATTGATACAGTGGCCCCACGGAGTGCTCGGTGCCCCATATCCCAGGGTCCCTGAAGGAGGCTCTCTGCGGGGTAGAGCCGTCTGATTCCCAGCAGCGGCTGGGCAGGGGGCCTCCCTCCAACAGAAGGATGGGACCTGCCATCACAGCCCAAGCCTCACCCACCTTCCTCAGGTGGGTGGAGGGAAGGGCTCAGGTCACATGCATTGGAGGCCTCTCTTCTTAGCACCCAGGGTCTGCTAGGCGCTGATAGGGGTTCCTCAGGTCCTCAAGTGACCTGTGAAGTAGGTCATCTCATCCCTGTTTTACAGATAAGGAAATGGAGGCCCCAAGCCCAGGCCCCTTCCCAGGCCCCATGTTCTCCCCGCCCTCCAGCACCGCCACCCCCACTGTGCCCTGGAGCAGCTAGCACTCTGGCAGCCCCCTGGGGGCCTGCAGCCCCCCGCCCGCCAGGCTCTCCATAAGGAGCCTGGGTGCCTAGAAACCGGAGAAGCCAGACGGCTTGTCCGCTGTTGCCCTGGAGATGCCAAGAGAGGCCTGCCTCCTTGTCCCACTGCCAGGGCTGTGCCGGGTCCCTCTACACCCACATCCAGCCAGTCGCGGCTCTGGCAAGTAAATAGGGCAATTGGAGTGCCAGCTCCACGGACCCCAACTTGGACCAAGGGTCCCAGGTGCTCGGCTCCGAGACCCAGGTGTCTTCCCAGGTTCACAGAAAGGGGCACCGTAGGGCTGTCCCTGAGCCTCTGCACCCCTGAGCTGAGGTGAGGCCCTCCTGTCTCTGCAGGCCCCGGACATCCAGCAGGATGCCCCACACCACCTGGGGCATAGGTGGCAGAGCAAAGGCCCGCGGGCTCCTGTCCAGACCTGAGTCCTCCTCAGCAGAAGCCGAGTGCACCCAGGATGGTGTCCTGGCCAGGTCAGCCGTGCCCAAGCTCCTAGACACTCACTCTGTAGATTCACCAGGCCCAGGACACAACTCCATTAGGGTCCCGTCTCCATGTAATTAGCCCTAATATTGCCCTAATTCTCCCTAATGCTACGTAGTCCTCTGTCCTGGGTTGTCAGGCCCTCCCTGGCCCTGTCTCTGTGGTCTCCTTCCACCCTCCAAACGCAGAAATGACTTTCCCTATCAAAGTGTGCAATAAAAGCTTCGAGGCCCATTTCTTTTTTCTATTTTGAATTCTGTTAACTGACAATTTAACCTAAAATCCTCTGTATTTCCAGCTTGTACAGCTGTAAATAGAGACTGACAGTTTATTTTCACGTCCCGGCTCGAGGGGGGTGGTGGGGGGGGAACCCATTTGAAATAAATACTTGCGGGTCCCTGACAGACTCCAGACGGGCCGTCGACGCTGGCTGGCAATCTCTGGGACCTGTCACACTCTGTGATCCGTCTTTTTACAAACACAAACGCTGCTGATTTCTTATCAAATGTAAAACCAGCCCGGCTCTTTCTTAAATGGTTACCACGAGCATGAAATTGACATTGTGAATCACATGTGACACTGGCTTGTCTGCGCTGTAATTGATCGGTGCTTAGGAGCAGGCGCAGGGCGGCCCCGCGCCCCCTCCCGCGGCCGCGCCCCGGCCCCCGGCCCCGGCAGTCCTTGTCAATGGGAGAAAAGTCAGAGAAAATGCTGGATCTGTGCACGTAGTGGTTCCCCCCACCGCGATCCTTCGAGGTGTCAATTCCAATTTCCACGGCTTCATCATTACGCACATCAAACGGCTGTAATTGGCTGCTACAGAAATTTATCCTCCAAAAGCAGAGAGGGGGGCCGCAGAGGAGGGAGCCGCGGAGGACGGGGAACGGTGGCGGTAATGAGATTTTGGAAGCCGCGGTGCCACCCCTGAGGTTGGCAGGCAAGGAGAGCAGAGGCTGGCGCGTGTGGGGACGCATTCGCGCTGGCTAACAAAATGCCGTTTGAAAACAAGTCTGGCGGGGTGTGGGTGTCACACAACAGCCGCAAACACACAGCCCCGTCCAGGAACAGCCGGCCGCCTTTCACTGCCGCGTCGTCACGGTTACCGCGGGGCGCGCTGGCAGGCCTCCTCCCCCCACCTTACAGTTTGCACAGCTGGAGGTGCCTGTTCTCATCCCACCAGCCAGACACTCGGGTCATGACTGCTGTTTAGCAGACGGGGAAACTGAGTCCAGGAGGGAATTTGTGGGGATTGCCCAGGGTCCCAGAGCCAGAGCGCCAGGGCTCCTCCCTCAGGGCTTTGCCTCCACACATCCCTGAAGCCCCCTTTCCGCCACGAGTGACCGCCAGCTGCAGTGCTCTGCATCGGGCTCGGCCTTCCCCCACCCCAGGGGCTGCCCACCCCTTTGTCCGGCGGGGACGGCCTGCGCTCCGGCTGGCCATGAAATCTGAATTGGTTTTTCAGGCCATGGATTTTCCCCGGGCCACCTGGGGAGTGAGCAAGTCTGTGAAGACAGAGCAGAGGCCCCACGGTGCGCCCCCCCGCTGCCCCTCCAGGCTTTCTGCTGCAGGGCTGGCTGCTCGGAGCGAGGCCACCCCCTTGTCACCTGTCTTGGCTCCGGGGACCCCGCCCAGCCAGGGTTCAGCCTCTGACCGGTGTCGGCCGCGCTGGCCCCAGGGACCTACAATTCCCACCTCAGCAGCGCCCACACTTACCTCCTCTGGGCCCATGCACGGTCCAGCAGTTCCCTGGGCGAGCGTATTTATGTCTCTGTTTTTCCATTTGGATTTTGTGACTGATGAAACAATGATGCTGAGTTACACGCGCAGTGATCATGCCTCGCGGCAGGCGAGCGGCAGCCTTCCCGGTCCAGGGCTGCACAGCCAGCCTCCTGCAGCTGGGAAGCCGGGCACCTCGCCAGGACCTCCCGGCAGCCTATGCACGGCAGGAAGCACCGCCCGGTTCCCAGATGGGGAAACTGAGACCAAGGAGCAAACATTCCCTGGTTGGGCTATCACCTAGATACTCAGGCTCACATCCCTGGCCCTGCACCACACAGCCTCCAGTGGCTGCCTGAGCATCTCAGGAAATCCACTTTGTAGAGATATGTCCAGAAGCTTCTCAGGCACCCTGAATGGGAAAGGCAGAATCCTCCTGAAGGCCTGGCTTATTTTTCTCTCACGGGTGTTACTGTGGATGCACCGCAGTGGGTGTTACTTTTTGCCTTGGCCCCTAGGAAGCTCAGACTCAAATCACAGCCTGTTTAACCATGGTGCACTTGTCTCAAAGCTGTCCTTCCTCTGCCTTCTCTCTACATTCACCCAATTGAGTGTCGCGTCTCTCTTACTGAGCATCTCAAACCCTCCGGGGAGTGATAAGACTGAAGTGTAGTGCTGGCCGAAGTGTCCCTGGGGGGCTGGTGCTGGGGAGCGTCACTGGAGCGTGTATCTACCACCTCCTTCCTCTTCCCACTTGGCTGTATGTGGGGTCCTTCTGGGGGGCTGGCGCCCAGAGTGCTTTGATGGGAGGGACATGTGGTGCTCTGGCAATGGGTGGTGAGCCACTCTGGCAGCCCCCAGGGAGACCTCAGTGGACCTGTCTAGCAACTGGTGAGTCCAGAGCCAGCAAGACATTTCTTTTCTTCTGCCACTGTGGATGGAGGACAGCTTCCAGGGCACTCTGTCAAGGATTCCGCGATCCTGTGTGAGAAAGCGGGCAGAGGTTGGTTAGCACCGTCTGCAACAGAAGGCTGCCATGTGGGGCTGTTGGGAAGCCCAGACTCGCTGGCCATCCACCTCTGCAGTCGCCGTTCTTCCCTTTATGCACAGTCCTTGAGAATGGTCCTTGAGCACTGCCTGGGCACCACAGGCCCAGGAAGCCTGCCGTCAGCATAGCCCAGCAGGCGACACAGGGGACGCCTCGGGGGGCCAGGACCTGGGGACCTCTTGCTCTCTTGTTCCAGGTCTGTAAAGATGGACAGCTGAGGCCACCTGTGAGCCTGAGCAGGAGCCTGTGTTGGGGGCATGCCACAGATCGGGGGCTTTGAGGGGACCCCTGGGAGGTCCACGGGGAAGAACCTCGACATGCAGGTGGGAAGATGTGGAAGGGTGAGCTGTAGCACAATCCTGGGCAAGTGAGTGGACGTCTCAGAGCCTCAGGTGTGAACCCTGGGAACATCCAGAGCCCCAACCTACCTCCTTCCCTCCTGGATAGCCACGTGGAGCCTGGGTGGCAGCTCCCAGCCTCAGGATCCACAAGAATGGGGGTGCTGCTTGCCTGTTGCTGTACCTATTCCAGGAGGGCCTCCGCCAGGGGGTGCTCCATGCCAGGGGGCAGCTTGGCCAGTGCACATGCATGTCCTTACCTTCCCTGGGGTTCTTTGAGCCGTCGATACCCCATGAGAAGATTCTCACGTTCAGGCAGAGAGCAGAGACCATGTACGTGTGGTGCTGGCCCATGAACCCGGGTGGGGGGAGCCTTCCCCATCTGCTCAGCTTGATGACAGAGTGGAGGCTGAGGCCAGGCCAGCCCTGGGCAGAGAGGTTCTTGGGGTCTTAACCTCACCCATCCCTCAGACTCAGAATGGCTGGGGTGAGGTGCTGGGCTCAGCAAAGCTGCCCTGAAGATGGAGCAGAACCTGCCCGCGGCTGCCCGGCGAGAGCCTCCGGGAAGCCCCCTGGGCAGGCGGAGGGATGCTGGCTGAGGGCACAGCAGCAGAGCCGCACACCTGGAGCTCCCCTCCGGAGGTGCTGGTCCTGGGTGCTGGGCGTCTCTCTGGCCCCCTCTCCTCGTCCTTCCCACCGCCGACAGCAAGAGCAGGGGCTGACAGGCTCTGCAGGAGCATCCCCAGCGCCTCCCTTCCCTCCGAGGCTGTGGAAACAGAGTTGCAGGGGGTCAGGGTCAGGCACGGCCTGAACCCAGCTTCCTGGCTCCCTCCTTGCTCTTCTTGCTGTGTCTACTCCTGCCGGATGCCTGATGCCCGGGAGACGTCCAGACCATCTGCCCGGGGCCGGTGGGCTGCCTCACGGTGCAGACCCCGGGATGGCGGGCTCCGTGGACAAGCTTGGGCCAGGGGTCTCCGTGCCCCCGACCAAAGCCATCTGAGGCGGGGCAAGGCCGGGCTGGCATCTGCGAGTGAGCGGGGAGGGGAGGGGGAAAGCCCAAACTTTAAGGTATATGGACTGTGAAATTAAATCCAAATACTCAAATAAGGAATCGCATAACAACATAAGCAAAGATGTTTACCAGGGCTTGAAGTTAAATACAGATTTTTTCATAAACCCAAACACAAAATGCAATAAAGTTCTGTGGAATGTTAAATATAATTTACAGTGGAAAGAATGTTCCTTGCCATCATAAACCTGCAAGCGCAACGTCCCCGTCAGGGTGCCAGGCGGCTGAGTTCCACTAGCCCCTCTCCTGGACCTGGCGTGGGCTAGCCGGGCACTGGGGCCGGTGCTACCTGCAGGTGTGAGCACGGTTCTCCTTCCTGGAATGGAAGGTGTTGCCACTAGGTCTGGAGCCGGCTGTGGCTGCCAAATTGGTCCCGTACACTGGTATTGCTGGAAAACTCAGATTAAGCAGAACTCAGGGAAGGATCATCTGCCTGCAAGTAGCCACCACAGTGCCAACCAGTTCCTGGCCCCACCTGGCCTTCGTCGTGGGGCCCTTCCCTCCTAATACGGCCAGGTACAATGCAGGCCTGGAGAGTTCCCTCCCCGGAGACACCAGCCCTGGGCCAGGGGACCCAGTCAAACTTCCTAACGGGAAAGGTCCTTTGGTAGTCATTTGCACTGTAGTGAGAATGAGATCCTTTACTGTGCTCCCTCCCTCTCTGGCTGTGGAATGTGCAACCAGAGTCTTTGTTGACCCTGGAAATCCAGTGGCCTAGAAAGTGTTGTGGAGAGGATGGGAGCTGCCTAGAGTCACACACCTGATTCACAGTGAGTTCCAATTAGAATCTGAGTTTCTGGCCTTCAAGGTCTATGGGGAGAGCAGCTGACATCAGGTAGAGCTCTTACCTGGGGACATCCACGCAGCACAGCAGCCCTGCCAACCAGAGCCACACAGCCTGCATTTCAGGGGTATGTGTGTGTCGGGGGGGGGGGGGGATGTAGGTGTCTGTGTGGGCGTGTGTGGTTTGGCTGTTGACTGGTCCCTGACTAGTGGGCTGTGTTCTAGTGTCTCTGTGGGTGTACCCACACCTGTGTGTCACCTGGGGGCGGCAGGGGTCAGTGTGTGCCTGGGTGGCTGTGAACCCTGCCTCCCTGAACCGGGTATGGGCTGAATGTGGGGGGTGTCTCCTCTTGGCACTGAGCACCTGGGGTGCAGCCCCAACCAGGGCTACTAAAAGTGGGATAGATGGCCTTGCCTCCACTCTGGGGGTATCCAGCCTGCCAGGGGCCTGAGCACTGAGCTTCTAGGCTGTTTTGGGGATGGGTTGGAGCACATTTCTTTGGTCTGTGGTGGCCCTGTCCCTGTGGTTCACCAGTGCCCCCAACCCCAGGCCAGTCTTGGCAAAGGATCTTGGGCACAACCACCAAGGCTGGAGGGGCCAGGGTGGTCCTGGGCAGTAGGGAGGGTCAGCAGCATGGATGTCCCTGGGTGGCGTTGTCCTTCCGGGCTCAGGTCCAGCTGGGGGCCCATTGGGTAGATTTTAGGAGGTGGTTGGGGTCACCGTCCACCAGGTGCCAAGCTGTGAGCAGCAGTGCGGGGTCAGCAACCCCCCCCACACACACACACCACCTGGAAGAGGGACACAGGAGAGCCCAGGCACGGACTGGCTGTCCAGGATCACAGCCCAGGCGGCCCGTCTCTGACCGGTACCCCCCACTCTCTGCCCCCCTGCAAGAGCAAGCACGTAGGCACCCATCTGCCTACTTACCCAGCTTGTACTGAGTTCCCGTCGCATGCCAAGCCCCAATCTGGAGACTGGACCCCCCAGGACCAGATGTGGCCCCTGCCCTCCGGGGGTCCCCTTCCTGAGGGTGGGACAGAGGAGGCAGTCACGGCCGTGTGGCCAATTGATTTCTGTCCTCATCAGCCCGGCTCTGGGGAGGGGCTGGGCCCAAGATGGGCCACCTGGGTCCCCAGGCCTCAGGGTTCTCTGGGCAGCCTTGTCAGGCCCAGGGGCAGCTGCCCGCTCAGCATCCTGCCTCCTGCTGTCTCTCCCAGGGCTGTGCCCCTCTGCCTGCCCGCGAGTCGCCTGGTCACTCTTAAATTTGCAGGAGGCCGGTGGCATTTCTCCGGACTCCCAGCCTCCTGATTTATGTGCTGCCGTGGGGAGTGTTTTCTTTAAAAACAGGATGGATATGAGAAAAACAACAATGCCCCAAAACCACACTTAATGTGTGGGTCGGGCTGGCTCGTTAGCACTGAATAATCGAGCCTCAACCACACCGCTAGGAAACAAAAATAAACAACACGCACCAAGCGCTCCGGACGGGGCTGCCATCCTTGGGGCACAGTCGGCACCCGGGGTCCAGGGTCCCCCGGACCACGGCGTGCGGCTCCTGGGCAGCCGGGGCTCGGGCGCCTCCCGGGGACCGCTTCCTCCTGCCGTCTTTGCTGGGTGCCCGCCCTGGGAAAGGTCAGCTGGAGGCGGCACTTCCCAGGGGGACAGGCCTCTCGACCCCTCCCGGGGAGGAAACCCTTTGTGGGGGCGAACCTAAATCCTGCCCCGTAACTTAAGCCTGCTTCCCCCTGCCGGCCCTCAGTAGAGATGGAGAACAGCTGGCCGCCTCTCCCTCTAATAAATCCCGCCCGACCGCACCGGGACGACCCGCTGGAGGCCGGGAGGCTCACGGGCCTGGGCCCTGGCAGGAGGACGGCGCGCCCCAGGCGGGCACCGAGTCCCCTGGCGCCCCTCCTGGGCCCACCGCCTTTGTGCGGGTGCTGGGGGCGCGCGGCCGGCGGGCGGGTCGGGCCTGGGGGGCGCACGGACTCCTTTGTGCAGCCAAGTTCCAGGCGCATTGTGTACGGGGCCGAACTTTAGCTCACAATTTGGGATTAGAGCAAATCCGAGTATTTTTCTGCATGCCTGCCCGCTCCCTGGCGCCCGGAGCCTGCTGGGTAACTGCCTATTATCCGCCGGTTCCACTCCAGTGCCCTCCCCAATAAAACTTTTCATATCCTTATAAACGAACTCGATTGCCGTGTTATAAACATTTACACTGTGCTAACAGATCATCTCCGCACATCAGAATTGGCTAAATTCCCTTTTCCAGATGAATATATTGAAGGAGATTAGAGATATGATAGCTTTTCAGATTGCTGAACCCAGAGAAATTAGTTTAGTGAGCATTTACAGAGGCTAAATTGGAGCCATTAAATAGTGGATTAAATTGATGGCACTTTCATTGTCTGTCCTTCGGTACCGCTGTAAAATCAATTAGCCGTCACCAGCCCATTCTCCATATCGTGAGATTGTCCTCCTCCCTGGAAGCTGATGCAAAACCTCCCAGCGGTGGCGCGGGCTGTGAAAACACACCTTTGAGGTGGTGTGGCATGAAATAGCATCAGGGACCGGGGCTGCCCGGGGAGGGCCCCCCGCCGCCTAGGCCCTGCTGGCATCGCCAGCCTCCCCAGGGCCCGCGTGTCCACGGCCACCCTAGCTCTCCTGCTGGAGGCTGTGGGGCCCTGTGAGGGGTGCCTGGCTGGCATGGTTGGGACCCCGCTCTCTGCCCCTGAGTGGCCCCGTAAGTCAGGCCAAAGGTGGCACATGTCCCCAAGGAAGCAGAGTTGTGGAGGTAGCAGGTGTGGAGGATGTAGGCAGGTGGGCTGCCTGGAGGCGGTTTTCAGGTCGTACCTGAGCATGCGATGCTTGACACCACAGCCTGGGGCTGGGAGCCCTTACAGAGCCACAGTTCCCTGAGCCTTCCCCACAGCCCTGGGAAGCAGGTACTACTCCTGTCCTCAGTGCACAGAGGAGGACACAGCTTTAGGTGTCCGCAAGGTTCACAGCTGGTCTCCAGCCTCAAGCGGCTGTCCTAGGTGAGACCCTTGGGGCCCCACTGTGTTCTGGCACACAGATGGAGGGGACATCGGGGCAGAGAAACCAGGTCCTGGAGATGAGCAGGTGGCTCCAGGGCCAGTCTAAGTGTGGGTGTGCTTGCTGGGGGGGAGGCCAAAGTGAGGGATGGGCAGAGGGGCATCCCAGGGGTGAGGACAGGAGCGCCCTGTCTTAGGCCAGCAACCCACTTGTGCCTGCAAAATTTTAATGGTCAGCACAAGGACTTGGGGTTGGCTGGTTCACCATTGCTTCTACTGATGGGGAAACTGAGACCCAAGCATGCAGTAGGTGGGAATGCCTGGCTCAGTTCTGTTTAATAAACCTGGTTTATGATCAATCCAGTCTGACTCAACCAGTGGACACGCTTTCTGGAAGTGGAGGGCAGGGCTGTGTACAGGTGGAGGGTCTGAGTGGGTGCGAGGTGGCTGGGCCCTGAGTCAGGGGTGGCTGGGTCCTGAGCTCAGCTGGGAGGCCACCTTCTCCAGGAAGCCTGCTCTGATCTCTCTCCACATCGGTCAGGTGAAGAGCTCCTCCCCTGGACCCCAGGGGCTGCTGGCCTTCCTGGGGTCCTAGTGATCTAAGACTGTGTAGGAAGTGCTCTACCGGCGAGAAGCCTGCCTCCCCTATCTGTGCTGGGCCATGGGCCCAGCAGAGGGTCAGCCCCTGGGAGGGGTGGGAGTAGCGGTCCAGCTGTGGGAATGCCCTGGCCACCAGGCAGGTCAGCAAGAACAGGAAAGGGATGAGGGAGCCAGTGGAGCTCTGTGATGGCAGCCTGGGGAGCCCCAGAGGAGCCCTGGCCCTTCCTTTGCCCACGCCCAGGAGAGGAAAGGCCTGCCAGGTAGGGAGAGGCTGTGGGAGCCGACCCGGGCAGCAGTGGGTCTTGGCAGCCATGCAGGAGGTGAGCACCTCGCCTTCTCAGGAGAGAGCTCTACCCATACATGCTCTGCATGCATGACCTCTCTCGTCCCTCCCGTCTACCGAGGAAGGTCACCAGCTCCATTGCCCAGATGAGGAAACAGGAGAGTCTTGGATGGTTGAGGCCCAGCACTGGGGTAGCAGGGGGCTAGGCTTCTACCCAGGGACCCAGCTGCCCCTCCTGCCCATGCCTGTGGGTCCCCTCTCTGGCCTGGCCTGAACCAGGTGCAATGGTGGTTGAGACCCTGTCCCAATGGCATGGGGCCCCAACCTCCCGTCCTTTCCTTTCTTGTGGCCTGATGCTGTGGGCACTTCAGCTCCCCAAGAGGCTATGTGACCCTCAAGTCTACAGCCCCGACACTGCCCCTCTGGTGGGGCAGTCTTGCAGGGGCCTCGGTAGGATGGGAGAAGGTTGGCAGATAAGCCTTCTGTGTAGCTCGGATGTAGACACAAATCCTATAGATTCAGTCTGTGCTGGGGCCTTCCACTCAGTTCCGTGGACATGGCGTGTGGAGGCCACAGGAGCCAAGAGAGAGTGGAACGGAACGGGCCCGTGGGTGGGCAGGTGGGGAGCCTCCAAGATGTGTACCCTGGGTGCTGAGCAGCCTGTCCTGGGAAGAATGCAAGGCCTGCTGGAGGCAGACAGAGCTCGGCCCAGAGCTAGGGTGTTGAGGCTCCCTCAGGGGGACGGGGTGCCTGGTTGCTCCATGCACGGTGCTGGGCACACCCAGGCAGAGCCTCCGGGGTTGGGGGCCCCCAGACCCCTGCTTCCAGCCCCTGTAGGGCCCCAGAACCCTCCCTGTCCTCACCTTCTTGACCCCTGACTCTGGCAGCTCTGAGAACTGGCAGTCCCCCAGGCTGGTTGAGAGGCCCCTGTTCCAGCAGATTAGCACCCCCCCAAAAAAAACACATGGTGGGTTTCATGTGAGCTCAGCAGGTGGGCGGGAGGCCTCAGAACAGAGAAGGGGTGTGCCATGGGGAGGGGCCATGGGAAGCACGTGCAGGCACAGAGATGGAGGCCAGGGAGCCTGGCCGGGAAATCCAGGTCAGAGACTGCCCCCTCCCCCCACCACCCCCCTCCCTTGCAAGGCAGGAGCACTGCACTCAGTGGGGTGCTGGGGCAGAAGCCCAGGCCAGGAAGGGCTCCCTGGAGGTTGCAAATTCTTTGCTTCCTGTATCTTGTGGCTCCCCTGAGGCCCAGGAAAGGACTCCTTGTCCCATTGAGTAGATGCAGAAACAGTCTCAGGGAAAGGTGGGATTTGCCAGGGATCTTGGTTGACAAGTAAAATGACCCTCCGGGACCCAAAATCCAGGCGGCCTGCAGATGCTCTCCTGAAGGGCAGACCATAGGCTCCACCTTGGTTTTCAGATGGGAGAACTGTGGCCCAGAGAGGGTCGGGAGCCTTTCAAGGTCACACAGGAAGCTGGTGGTAATGGAGCCAAGACAGAGGCCAGCCTCCTGCCCCCAGCCCGGCCCCTCTACTGGGGGCCCACGCACCCCTCCCTGCGTCTAGCCCATCCCCCATGGCCAGGAGGCAGCTCCCAGGGCTGGATGGATAAGGTTTCTGGCCAGCTGGGGGGTGGGTGCGGTGGGGTCAGGTGCAGGGGAGTGGGGGAGGGCAACAGAGGCAGGTGAGAAGGCCAGCCTCGGGAAGTTCTCACGAACGAACGATGACCCAGCCCGCCCTCAGCCCGCCAGCCCTCTGGCCACTGACAACTGATATTTAGAGTAGCCGGCCTGTCTGAGCACGTGTGACCCAGCTGCTGTGGTGAGGCCCCGCCTGGGGGAGGGCGCTGGGGGCTGCGTCCTCGGCCCTCTTTGCGCTTGGAGCTCCTGTCTGTATGATGGGCTCCGTGTCTGGGCACCCTCAGAGCTCCCAGGCCCGGTTTCTGGGGGTCTCTCCAATCACTCCCCTGGGGACATTCCCACAGCATGGCCGCAGCAGCCTAGAGGGAGGACCCCAAGCAGGATCCGGAGCTAGGCTCTTTGGCTCTGCCACCAACTCACTGGGTAAGTGGCTTTGCCCCTCTGGGCCTCAGTTTCTCCTCCAGGATTCCGGGCTGAGCCACCTTCCTCCTCACCTGGGGACTTTGGGGAAATGAGAGAGCTAGGACCCTAGACCCAGGCCAGGTCCAGATGAGCATACAAGGTGTGTTGTGCTTGTCACGCTTGTCACAGATGGAGTTCCTTGCTTGGCCCCCAGGGGACGTCGGTGGCCTGTGGGGAGGGGCCAGGGTCTCGGAGCCTTTCATCACCTGGCTGCCAGCTCACATTCAGTACGGGCTTCATCTGGCCCTGATGGATGGCTGTAGAGTTGGTTTGAAGGTCTGGGAGAACAGAGGCGGAGCTCCTGAGAACCCAGGCAGAATCTTGAAGACTCGGGATGGAAGAGAGGAAGGCCACTGGCCCATCTGTCCATCTGTCTGTCCAGAGGCCATTGTCCTGAGTACGGCAGGAGGGGCTGGAGAATGCTGGAGGGCTTCTGAGAACACTTTCTGGAATGTTTGGGCAAGTGGGAGGGACCAGGCAAACAGGCCAGCAGTGAAGGGTGTGTGTGGCCCCAGTGGAGTGCAAAGGCCTCAGGGGGCCCCCTGAGATGTGGTTGTGTCCTGGGTAGAGCAGGGCCCGTGGGGGTGAGGAAGGAGCCCATGGGGTCCCCCTCCAGAGGTCCCTCTGCACGGCTCTTTCCTTCCTTCCTTCCTTCAGAAGAGGCTATCTATGGTTTCTCTGGAAATGCTGGCCAGAGGCTGGGCCCTAGGCCAAGGCCAGAGCAGCTGACCCATCAAGGACCCAGGGGCCTGGCTTCCTTTGAACCGCGCACCCCCCTCCGCCCCCGTGGGTGCTGTGTGATCCCGGCAAGGCAGCGGGAGCTTGGATCCCGCTGTCCATCTGCCGAGGGGCGGAGGAAGCTGTGGTGGAGAGGGCCTGGCACCGCTAGTCCGCGGCGGATGGCCACCGTTCGCAGCACTTTGCCGTCCTGCCTCCTGCGTCGCCATCAGGGTCATGTCTTCTTGGGTAAAGCCGCTTGGCTTTGGGTGTGAGGAGAAGGATGCAGGGTGGTATTGGGACGCCCTGGGAACCAAGGCCCCATGTCAGAGCCAGCGATGGTTGCCAGCTCTACAGGGTGGAGGTTTGACACGCGAGGAACCACAATATTTCTGAGTGCCCACACCGACTCACTCACTCAACTTGTCTTCACTTGTTCAGGGGGTAAAATATACGTGACATTAAATTGACTATTTAAACCATCTCTCTGTGTCCAGTTGAGGGGCACTGAGCACATTCCCCCTGCTGAGCCGCCGTCCCCCATCCATCTCTGGAACATTCTGTCCCTGTGACTGTCCACTGACTCCCACCTGCACTCCCAGTCCTGGTCCTACTGTCTACTCTCTCTGTCTGTGAGTCTGACGCTGCCGGGACCTCGTGTGCATGGGGTCCCTGCGTGCATCCTTCTGCATCTGTCATTCAGTGCTTGTGTGACACGAGTGCTTGTGTCACTCATGTCCTCAGGGCACGTCCCTGCCGTGGCAGGTAGCAGAGTTCCCTTCCTCTTTAAGGCTGAAGATACTCTCATTGCAAAGAGAAAGATAGTGACTTTAAACTGGAGAAACTCAACAGGCGTCCTCAAGTGGCCAGGTTCACATCCGCCGTGATGGGGCAGATCCCTGGGTTCTCCTGACACGAGGCCCCGGGGGGACCCTGCGTCACTGCTGTGATGCTCCTGCCAAGATCGCACCCCGTCATAAGAGGTGTTCTGCGGAGTAACCAGCAGCACTGGAGAAGACATCCTTGTCTCCAAAGATGAAGACCAAAGGAAGCGCCCCAGAATAAAGGTGATGAAGGAGACGTGGCTGCTCCGTGCAGCGTGAGGCTGGGGACAGGACATGGACATTAGTAGGACAACCGAGAACGTCAGAATCAGTGTTCATTCTTTATACCGTGGTCGCCAGAGCCAGCTCATACGGTCTTGCAAGAGCCGATTGTTACATATCTAGGGATTTTGCAAGCCAGTTGGAAATTATTGAAATTGGCTCTGGTGGGAGTATTCACACCATGAAAATCAGCAAAAGGCACAAAGCAGGGTCTTTTTTTGAGAGCTGGCTTACATGCATACCACTCGTTCTATAAGATGTGACATTGGGGAAGCTGGCTGGGGGGGGGGGGGGACCGGAAGATGGTGCACTATTTTTCAAGTCTGAAATTATTTCAAAATACAAAGTCAAAAAAATAAAACAATTCCAAACTAAGAGACTGAACTCTCAGCCCCTGGGCAGGACTCCAAGCAAACGAATCCCTGTCTACCTCTTCAGAGGTGTCAGACACCAGCCAGGCCTGACAGGTAGGCCCCACATCCCAGCCTCCTTCTTGGAACAGAATCTCCCTCAGCTCCTGGGGTGACACACCCCCTCATTCCCTTCTCCTCCTTAGTTTATTTCAGTCTTTTATACAAGCTCTAATTTGGGTCCACCCACCCATATATCCATCCATCCATCCATCTATCCACACATCCACACCCACCCGCCCACCCATCTACACCTACCCATCCACCCATCCATCCATCCACCCATCCATCTACACCTACCCATCCACCCATCCACCCACCCATCCATCCATCCATCCACCCATCAATCCACACCCACCCATCCACCCATCCCATTCAACCATCCATTCTTCTTTCCCTTCCTCCTCTCCCTCCCTCCCTCCCTCTACCATTTACTGAGCAACTTAAATCGTGCTGGTTCATTGTTCAGTAATGGGCAAAACAGACAAAGCCCCTGATCTCATGGAGCTCATATGCCAATGAGAGAGAAAAGCAAGCAAACAGGGAAATAAATCTATGAATTATACATGAAGGAGGGGACTAGGTATTGGTGGGATATCAGGGGAAGAGGACCACTCAGGTGGTCAGGGAAGATTCCGCAAAGAAGTGTCATTTAAGCTGATACATGAAGGATGAAGCAGAGACAATCATGCAGGGTTTGGGGAGGGCATCACAGGTAGAGGAACAGTATGAGTAAATGGGAAGCTGTGCGGAGGCCTCATATTCAAAGAGCCGACAGCAAGCCAAAGCAGCTGGAGGTCCTGAGCAGAGGGGAGAGGGCATAAAGTCAGTCGGGCAAGGCCATCAGGGGCCCGACATGAGAAGTAGGGAC
The DNA here is from genome assembly GCF_018345385.1 of Vulpes lagopus. Lineage (NCBI taxonomy): Eukaryota > Metazoa > Chordata > Mammalia > Carnivora > Canidae > Vulpes > Vulpes lagopus. The sequence goes on along the minus strand of NC_054826.1, from coordinate 104,575,434 downwards.
TGTCTTTGAGTTCAGTGGGAAATGTTGGGGGATGTCAATCATAGGAATGCCTTGATTCAAATACTCACCAAATTGCTGCAGAAGGCATCCAGAAGCATGGAGACCAGAGAGAGGGTGCTAGAGACGTTCATGAGCAGGAGGTCAACAGCTTGGGCTGGGGTGATGGGAGAAGCAGGTAGGGCTGCCAGACCTTGCTCAGAAGCACCTTCCAGGGTTCTGTCCTGAGCAGCCAGGTGGATGGGGACATGGGTGCAAGAGCAAAGGCAGGCAGAGCATTAGGGCCTGAGTTGGGCATCTGTTGGCCCTTGGGAACCTGGGACAGCCAACACACATCCAAGTAGAGATGCTCAACCATTGGCCATAGATGAGCTTTGGAGGAGGACTGCCGACACGAAGTCAGGAACTGTCAGCAAAAAGATGTCCCCAGAGATCCCTTTCTCCTGACACATCCCAGGGTCCCTGAATGTTGCTGCCCCCTCCCCAGCTCCACCACAGACTCTAGACCCGTGCCCACCTCATTTACTGTGATCCAGGACATAGTAAGAGTCAAGTGGATTGGGCGGTGTTTGATGGGGCCCTGTGTTGGGTTTGGACCCTGATATCCTAGGGCTGTACCTCCTGCATAGCAGACAAGTCCTTGAAATCACAAATCCCCAGAGATGCAGTGAGCTGGGGGCCCACTGCCAGGGGGTGCCAGAGGCCAAGCCAGCCCTGGAAAGTAATTTGGCAGTGTGGAGTAAGCACTGTGGGAATGCTCAGCGCCTTTGACCCAGTAATGCCACCTCTGGGATGCTCTTCTAAGGAAATTATCCAAAATATGGCAAGAGCGTCAGGCCCAAAGATATTCATTGCAACATTATTTTTAATGACCAAAAAGAAATTGGAAACAGTTGAAATGTCCAACAATTGGGGAGCTGTTTAGTAAATTATAGTACACACACTCAGTGGAATACTAGGCAGTCATTAAAAGTGATAATTACAAACACTGGGTGGTAATATGCAAGTGCATCCACAATATCATGTTGAGGGAAAGCAGCATATAGAATTATGTGTACATTAAGGGTGTAATGATGTAAAAAACATATGTAGCAGGAAAATGCCTGGAAGGACACAGAGCGGCATGAGGACAATGTGGTGGTGAGGTGGGAACACAGATATTGATTGACTATTTTTTTTCTGTTTTTGACTTTTCTATAAAGTATTATATCACTCTGGTAATTAAAATATTTAGAGTTTATGGCAGGATGGTGGGATTCTGGTTAAGTTTTTGTGTGTGTGTGTGCTTTTTGGGATTTTCCAAATGTTTTCCTAGCAAGATCACTCTGGCCCTGTGATGGGGAGGAGAGGGGATGGGGCTGGAGAGTATGAGGGTGGCTGTGGGTGGAACCACCTCATGTGGGGGCATTCCTATTCTCACCCTCATAAGGGCTGTCTGGGCAATGATGATGAAGGTAGTGATGATGATGGTGAGGAAGGTGCTAGTGACAGTAATAATGGTGGTGATGATAGTGATGAAGGCATTGATCATGGTGATGATGATGGTGATGAAGGTGATGGTGGTGGTGATGATGATTAAGGTAGTGATGATAGTGATGGTGGTAATGGTGGTGATGGTGAAGGCAATGATGATGGTGATGACTATGATAATGGTGATAATGGGTGATGAAGGTGATGATGATAATGGTGATAATCATGGTGATGTTGATGTTGATAGTGATGATAATGGTGGTGATGGTGATGTGATGATGGTGATGGTGGTAGTGATGGTGATGAAGGTGATAATGATGGTGATGGTAGTGATGGTAATGGTGGTTATAGTGATGGTGATGATGATGTTGTGATGATGGTGATAACGGTGATGATGTTGTGATGATGTGAAGAAGGTGATGATGATGGCGATGAGATGATGATGGTGATGATTATGATGGTGATGGTGGTGATGTGATGATGGTGATAATGGTGGTGATGATGATGTTATGATGGTGAAGAAGGTCATGATGATGGTGATGGTGGTGATGATGGTGATGATGATGATGGTGATGATGATGTTGAGGATGGTAATGGTGATGATAGTGATCACACTGACAAAAGCCATGATTTATTCAGTACTCACTGTGTACCAGGACTGTGCTAAGTCCCTCAGGTAAACTATTTGGATAGTGAGTGCTATCCTGCCCTTTTCATCATTCAGCTGGTAAAGGCTGATTTATAACCCAAGTCCTTAAGTTTTCAGTGCCTAGATTGGACCAAAACCCATGGGAGGCTGTAAGGAGCTAGAACTGGAGCCTGCGTGGTTGGAACCTGTTTTTTCACCAGCAGAGGAAAAAGAAACATAAGGGATGGCCCAGCTATGGCCCCTCCATGGGGGCGGGGGGTGCGGTTCAGGCCAGCAGCAAAGGGGACAATAGGTGCTGAGGCAGAAAGTCCTAGGGATGCTGATGACTGGAGGTCCATGTGCTCCAACTTCCTATTCTGCAAGTGGCAGTTGAGACCTGGAGGGGGCAGGTCTATCAACCACATGTTTTACTTTCTGCATTTTATGACACTCTGATAAGTCAGAGGCCTTCCTGGCCAGGGAGAAAATGCCCACCCTAGGCTGGCCAGTCTTAGAGGTAGCAGATTCTCCCCTGCAAGTATGTCTGCCCCCATATAAACCAACCAAGACCACACTCCAACTCCTTCTCTGTCAGGTTCTTGCACCCTAGCCCAATATTTCCCAGCCCAAAGTCACCAGCCACCCTATGGCCCAGAGCCCGCCAAGATTCTTCAAACTACCCAACCGTGAGCCTGCTCAATTGCTGACTCTGCCTCACCCTTTCCTTCCCATGGAAGCCATAACAGAGGCTCTGGGCCATGCTCCATCCATGGCTCCTTCTGCCTTCTGACCAACCTGTGCTTCCCTGCATGGTGCCCTCTCCTCTGGGGAAATAAAAGATGACTCTTTTCAAAGCAGTTCTGTTGCCATACCCTAACGGATTAGAACAAATCTTGGTACCAATTTCAGGACGGCAGGGTTGGCCCAGGGCCATGTGGCAGGGCAGCTCTGGGTTCTAACAGGAGCCTGCTCTCCTCTCCTCACGGGGGTGCTACGACAGGGTGAGAGGGGACTGCTGAGGTCCTGTGGGTTGGCTGGGCCGAGGACAGAGGGAGGAGACACATGCTTCTGAGTTCTGTTCCTCTTTGGCTACTGGGTCACTGCAGTGGGTCCCTGCCTGGTTCTGGGCCTCCTCTGTGGCCCTGGGGAAAGAGCGTAATGTCATGACACCCAGGCCTTGTGTTGCTGAAGGGTGGGTGCTGTCTGTGCCAGGCTGGCAAGGGTTCCTGAGCTGAAGGCCAGGTCACACATGGGCCCCCACTCGTCCTCATCCCCTTCCTAGGGGAGCCCCTGCCCTGCCCAGGGCCTTCTTGGCAGCCCCTGCAGGCAACAGAGGGCAGGCAGGGCCAAATGTTGGGTGTGGGGTGTGTGGGCCGAGGGTAGTAGCCTGAGCTAGGCTGTGGGGCAGTGAGGACCCTCTGTCCAGGCTGGCAGGGCCCCGAGCCACTGGTGCATCGTCGGCCGTGGCCCAGCTACCCCTCATCTGGACTCCGTGCTCTGTCCATTGGCAGTCTCCCCGGTGGTGTCCGCTCCTGAGCACAGCCACAGCCAGCCCGGCTGCCCGACATTGAGGCCTCCCTCCTGTAATTGGCAATTTTGTCATATTTATTCACAACAGATCGGATTGTCAGGAGCTCGCTGGGGCTCTCCAGAGGCCTGCCGTGAAATCGGTTTGAAATGGCGTGTCAGGTTTTTCTCTCCCTGCTGAAACGACCATCTGGCTGACGGACCAGCGGCTGGGCCACTCCCGGGGGCCTGCACGCCGGCGCGCCCGCCCCCTGTGCCACTCCCGACCTCCCTTACGGATGGGCCCTGGGAGCCAGGCTGCAGGGAGAAGCCTGGGTGAGGCAGAATCCATGAGGTGGGCATGAAGCTGGGAGCTCCCCGGGCACGACCTGCCAGGGTTCCACATTCCCAACAGCCCGGCCCACTGGAAGACCGAGCAGAGCATAGGGCTGGCCCAGAAGGGGACTGCTCCTGCCCCACCAGATCTGCACCTGGGCACCAGCTTCTACTGGGAGCTGGGCCCCGTGTGCATAGCCAAGTGTGCTCCTGAGCACGCATGTGCATATATGTTTGTGTGCACAGCAGAGTTGGAGGGGTTTCTGGGTCATGTTGCTCCCTGTTCCATCTGATGAGGGGTCTGTGCACCACACCTTCTTCCAGGATCTGTGATGTGTCCCCTCCAGCAGCCTGGCCACGGCAGCATGCAGTATGTAGCGCTCTGGTGTCACTCACCTGGGGGACAGGGGGAGGACCAGGAGGCCCAGGGCCAGAACCGAGCAAATAGGATCCACCTATTTGCAAGCGGGGCTGGGAAATGACTCTCTGGGAGCTGAAGAAGTGGGGGCCCCTGAGCAGACCAGAACAGAGCATGTCTCTAGTACTGACAAGGCAGGGACATCAAGATGTTTTTTTCTAAGAAATATGTTATTTCAAAAATCCTATGGGACCCCTTCACTCCTGTTAAGATACCTATTTTATTTATATATATATATAGTAGTTTTGGGCCAGGATGTGGGGAAACTGAAACCCTCGTGTATGGGTGGTGTGGGCATAAGATGGTGCAGCTGCTGTCGAACACAGTGTGGACATTCCTCAAAAAATTAAATGTAGAATCACCATATGATCCAGCAATCCCACTCCTCTGTCCCCAGAGGAATTGGAAGCAGGGACTCGAATGCATATCTGTGCTCCTGTATTCATGTAGCAGCATCATTGCCATGAGCTAAAACGTGGAAGTCCACCCAAGGATGAACGGATAACAAACTGTGGTCCATCCACACTATGGAATATTATTCAGCCTTGGAAAGGAAGGAAGGACACCTACCACTGCGGGGACGCATCCTGAGATAGGGAGGCTGAGTGACACAAGCCAGACACAGAAGGATGCCCGCAGGGACCCCATGCACACGAGGTCCTGGCAGTGTCAGACTCACAGACACAGAGACTAGATGGCGGGGCTGGGGCTGGGGGAGTGAGTGAGGTCAGTGTGTCACGGGGATGGAATGTTCTGGAGGTGGATGGGGGGATGGCGGCCCAGCAGTGGGAATGTGCTCCATGGCCCTGAATTGTAGACTTAAAATTGTTAAGATGGTAAATGTTACATTATGTGTATTTTACCACAGTAAGAAAACCCTGTGGAGCCACCACCTATGGGGATGTTAGAGTTTTGCAAGGCAACCTCACCCTTCTATAGGGTCCACTGTGGCTTATTCCAGGGAGGAAGTGGGTGCTAGCACCACTTGGGTGCTCTGGGCTCTGGTCACCCTGCTGCCTCCACAGGGCAAGGTGATGAAGGAATAGGCTTCCCTCTGGGATAGATAGGCACCAGGGGCCACGTGGGCATGGACCAGAGAGACCTGACTCTGTGCTAGAGCCCACACTGGGCCAGGACTCAGGGGCTGGGGTGGCCTGCCAGGTCCTGCTTAATGCTGACAGCAGCACCGGGAAAGCCTGTTAGGTTGCAGCAAGAAATTGGTTTTGGAGCAAAACCAAAAGCCCAGCTCTAGAAGTTGTGGGGACGACAGGCGGAAAGCAGGGCTGGCCTGCCCACACCATGTGCGTCTGTCTACTTGTCCCCGGGGGAGTGGAGTCCCGTCGCCAAGATCCCCTGCTATGTCTGCAAGGGTAATGTGGGGCACGCTGGGGGCTGTCGGAAGGTCTGGGGAGATCTGGGGTCTGAGTGCGGGTCTATGGCTCGTCTCAGGACCCCCGTGGTGGGGGATGTGGCACTTCCCCAAGAGGTAGGCCCTGAGCTTCTGCAGCTCCTGCCTCTATCTCCCAGCTGGGCCAGAGCAGGGCCAGGCTAGATGGCTGCCCAGATGGCCCGCTGGAACGTCTGTCCCCTCACCCAGGCCAGGGAGACTGCATGATGTCAGCAGCCACACCTGGGCTCTGGTCCGAATATCCCTGCTCGCTGGCCAGGTGGCCCTCAGTCTTTCCTTCTGTACGACGGGAGGAGAACCTGTCACCAGGAGTGACGGGCATTCTGGAGCAAAACGGACGTCTGCTTTGAAGTCACCAGGATGAACAGGGAGCCCCTGGACCGGGCTCACTCACCTGGCACTGCCTGGATGGCGCCCACAGCCTGACCCCGTGGAAAGCCTCCTCCCCTGCGCGAGGGGGAGGGGTGGGCGAGGGCTCCCTCCCGATCACCATGCTAAGTAGGTGTTTGCATGTTTGAAGCTCTGAGCCCGGTTGCTATTTTCCTAAGGATTAGGAGCAGCCGAGGCTCTTTGCACAGCGCTGCCCTCCGGCTGAGGCGCCAGGCCTCGCAGAGCACCCACCGCAGGCCCACGGGGTGGGCAGAGGCCCTGGCACCAGGCGGAAGGCTGGGGGCTGACGGCATCCTGCTCTGCCCCCCCCCAGAAGCCACCAGCCAGGGCACAGCGAGCACGTGTCTGAGCTGGCGTGGCGCTACCTGCAAAGTACGAGCCGGATCCAAGGATGGAGTATGAGAAAGAGTGCAAAACCTTTCAGCAGCAACTCTGCTTAGATTTATTACCTATTGAAGTGGCCAGGTTTGGGGTCTATTACTAAAGGTAATCTCACCTGTTTCTCTTGACCTTTCCCCTGTGGCTTCTAGAGAAATGTAAGAGACATACCTGTGTGGCTTGTATTACATTTTTCTGGATGTTGTCATCGCGTCTGCTTGCAGGGACCTCAAACCAGTCATGTGACATCCTGGGCCTCCGTTTCCTGCCTCTGGGACACTTGGGGGGACCAAGGGCAGGTGGGGCTGGGGACACCAGAGCCGTGTCCAGTAGACTCTGGGGCTTGGAGGGTGCTTCCTAGGAAGGCACAGCCTGAGCAGAAGCGGTGGAGGTGGGAGGGCAACTGCCGGGACGGGTGGACGGGCGGCCTGTGTGAGCGAGAGGGGTGGGGGCGGCCACAGCTGTGCATGCCAGGCTGGAGTTTGGTCTCAGGGAGACGAGAGAGGCGGGGTCAAATCCCCTCCCCTTCAATCTGGTGACTTGCTTGACCAATAGGATGTGGCGGACATGACGTCTGGGACCCCTGAGACTGGGTCATGAGAAGGCCTGGCCTGCAGCTTCTCCCCTCTTCCACCTCTCGGGACCCCTCTCTGGGAGCCTGTGCTGCCATGGAGGAAATCTGATTACCCCAGGGCTACAGTCCTGGAGAAGCCCCCTCTGGGTACTCAGCCCAAATGTCCCACCTGAGTCCAGCTCTCCATCTGTCCCCACCTTGGCACCCCCAGAGTAGCCCCAGCCCCAGGGCACCCTCCCTCTGGACCAGCTCCAGCCCCAGGGTACCTGCCCCTGGACTAGCCCCAGCCCCAGGGCACCCCCAGACAGGCCCCAGCCCCAGGGCACCTGCCCCTGGACCAGCCCCAGCCCCATCCTGGGGAGTTGAGAATTGCTGGTGATCTTGGGTGACAGAAACAGGAGAGTCACCTGACTGAGCCCTGTTTGAATTCCTGACCCCAAAATAGGGAGAGATCATAAAACAGTTACTGTTTCAAGCTTTAAGTTTGGGGATGGTTTGTTACACAGGAGACAGGAACACACAGATACCTCATTCCTTTCTGGCCCCACCAGGGGTCCCGGGGATGCCCCCAAAGAGCAGAAGGACCCAGTTCAGACTTGCAAGTTGCATTTTGTTGTCATGGTCTGTTCCATGTCTTTCATTCTAGAGCAGCCTTTCCCTGCCTTGGCATGACCATGACACTTGAAGTCACAGACCAATTTGTGGGGCCCCCCTGCACTCAAGCCTGCTGCTTCTCCAAAGCTAGTTTCGTGGTTTGGCAGGAGCAGCACAGGACAATCCCCCAGGAGTGTGGCAAGGTGGGGCTGGCTCATCCACAGTGGATCCTGGGGAGGCCCGATTTTGTCCTTGTCCCTAAGCTGGTGCTCATTGCTTTGACCATCATTTGACTGATGCTGCATCCGCCAGGATGCTCCACCATAACACCATTTCCTTCAGTAATTCACCCGTTCTTGGGAGGTGGTATTTTGGGACTGTATATATCCCATTTGTCATCAAAGTTCCCATCTATTTATGTATTTATTTATTCCAGTTTGTAATAAATTTGCTAATTTTACTGGCACCATGACGCTGGTGTTCAGGTTGCCCCAGCTTGGCCCCTGATCTCCCCACCCTTTCCTGGCGTAGGTATTTCAGCCCCTCCTGTTCCTGCGATGCCAACATTTCTTCAAAGATCTCTGGTTCCCTTCTGTGGAGAAAGGGGGCTTAGAAACCACAGTTTAGGGTCGAGGATGGCCCAATGCTCCCCGGTGTCGCTGCCCCAGGAGAGTTGGGGGCTGCAGGTCAGTGTCACGCAGTGATGGCCTAGCGGATGCCAGCAGAACAGGGGCCTAGGGCCCCATGGTGGGCATGGGCCACGCCAGCCTCTTCCTGTCCACACCTGCAGCCCCTGCTCCTGCTGCACCCAGACATGATTCACAGATGGCCCAGACAGTGTCCCAAAGGCAGATTGAGGTGCCACCCACCCAAGCAGGCAGTCTTCCATCAACACAGCAAGTGCAAGTCTGGGGCTCAGGCAGGCAGCCTGGGAACAAGGGTGCCCCGTGTGCACGTATGGGAGCACACAATGAGCCATCCCGAGTGTGTGTGTGCACGCATGTGAGTGTTTCTGTATATGTGTGGTCTGTGACCATATCCACACTGTGGAGGGAGCTTGTGCATCTGGTGGTGTGTGTGGAGGAGCCTAAGAGAGAGTGAATATTCATGCGCAGGTACTTGTGTGCAGACCCACAGATGTTCATGTATGTGTGTGTGCACATGTAGGCCTGGGTGTGAGGAGCACCCCCACCCCCAGGGGTGTGCATTTGTATACACGCAGTCCCAGGTAATTCCTAAGGTGGGAGGGGCTCAGGTGCTATCTGAGTGCACATGTGCCTATATGTGTGGACACATGTGCTCACGTGTAGTGGTGTGCAAGGGGGAGGCAGTGGGCATGAGAGACCCTACAGAGCTAGTCTATCCTAACCCTGGAGGCTGCTGACCCTGTGTTACAGCCCAGCTTGGGGGCAGCTGGGCTCTGCCCTCCGCGACAGTCGGGCTGGGGTTTGGCCTATTCTCAGCATGGCCTTTGCTGGGGGTCGCTGGCCAGTGTCCCTCAAGCCATCCTCCCCCAGATTCTTGGTAGGGGGGAGCAGGAGGAGGCTGAGAGGCCCAGAGAGGCCAGTGGGCCTGTCCAAGGGCGCACAGCCAGTAAGATGCCATCTTCCCAGGCCACTGAGCGCCCTGGCGTTCCCCTCTCCTACCCCTGCCAGCAGCATGGTCCCTCTGTCCTCACCATAGGAAAGACATCTGCTCTGAGCCTTGTTCTGTTTCCATAAATCAGGGACACCGTCCTGTCTTACTACTCAGGGCTGGCCTGTAGGGTTGGAGGATCCTGGAATCAGGCGTGGGGGCTGGGAGCTGCCTCCCTCTGGGCCTGAGCCTCAGGGAGCCTCTGCTCTGTCACCTCAGCCCCGTGGAAGGGGGCATTGATCCTCAAGGCAGGGAGCCATGCATTCAGGCAGGCGACACGTCCCCCATCGACCCACCACACCGCCAGCTCTCTCCCTCTGAGATCCACTAACAAGCAGATCTGATGGTGCCGCCAGGCCTAATTGGCAGGACGGGCCCACGCGTGCCTGTCTGGGAGCCCAGCCACTGTGCCCACCCTGGCTCGAGCAGTGCTAAGACCCAGCATCAGCATCCTGTCCCTTGGGCTGCAGTCAGAGGCCAGCTGGCTTCTGGAGGAAGCACCCAGAGGAGGGTAGTCAGCAGGGATGTTGGTGGGCAGATGGGGTCTATTAGCAGGGCACCCCGTGGGAGTCTCTGGTCCCGATCCGCACTAAGGATGCTGCCATGAGCTCAGAGGCACCCTGGAACCATCCCACAGTTGGTGGAGGGTCAGGAAGGAGAGTGGGGAATAGGGATGTGGTAAGGGGACTTGGGAACCTGGTACAGGAGGGCAAAAGAGGACACGAAAAGGTAGGGGCAGCCCCAGAAGTGGCACAATTGGGGCAGTAGATGCAGGTGCTGGAAGATGGCCACTCCATTTATCACCTTTTCTCTCTGCCCAGGAAGACCTCAGGTCTTGCCTGCTTCCCCTGGAGAGCTGTTGCACACTCAGGCAAGTAAGAGAAGGGTGGACTAGAGCTGCTTAGGAGGTAGTGAGCTGCCCATCACTGGGGGTGTGCAAGTGGGAAGTCTGAGAGAGGATTACGAAGCAAGAAGGCTCTAAGGGTAGATGTGCTAGACCTCAGAAATGTCTGTCAGGGATCTGCTCAGCTGAGCACAGTGCTAGGGTGGATGCAGGAAGCTCGGTCTGTGTCCCTGGAGACCTCTCCCAAAGATTGGTCTGCAAGTTGGAGGACCCAGCTGGGCTCCTTATTCTGTAGCAGACTCATGGCCTGTTTGGCCTGGGGCTCTCCTTATCCCAGAATTCAGCCCCCCCTCCCTTGAGTCTGGCCACCCCCCCAGTGCTGGCTCCAACAACAGCAGACACCCTACAACCTGTGTCACAGGTGAGGACATTAATGTCCAGAGGATGACAGGACTGACTGCCCCCAGGCCCCAGCCCAGCCCTCCTGCCCGGTCCCCACGGCTCATGCTCCTGTCCCCACAGCCTGCCTGGTCCTCTGCACCCCACACCCGGTCACTTGCAGGAGCTGTTGCACAGAAGGAAGGGAGGGGCGGCCACCACTGAGGCCTGTGCCGGGGAGGCTCTACCCTGGCCGCTCGGCCCGCACCGCTCAAAGGGCTGATTGTTCGCAGCCCTGCGCTTGCCTCGGGGACGCCGAGGCGACAAAGCTTGCGGCCGGCCCGTGGAGTAGTCACGCCGTGGAACCGGCAAACACCGATGGTCCGTGGCTCCTCCGTTCCCATATTCTGGATGAGACCACTGAGGCCCGGAGGGAAGCAGGGGGCCCGGGCCCCCCAGCCTGGCCGGGGAGGACCCAGGCGGCTGGGCCCGGAGCCTCTGGCCGGCCAAGGGCACCCTCGGCGCCCAGCAGCCCAGACAGGTGTGCGCCGCCCCCCACTCGGGCCGCTGGCTGTAAATCAGGCCGCTAATCTTTCACCATCCGCCGGCCTCTCGCGGGCCTGATGGATGGGCTCCCGGCCTCGCCGACTGCTGCGAAATCACTCAGCGGCCAGACAAGCCCTAAATCTGACGCACCGAGTGTTGAAAGGAGGGATGTCTGTTTTCATAACCTACCTCAGTTACAATAAATATTTAAAATGCGCATTAACATCCTCTTGCTGCACAATCGGCCTCTGTGGCCCCGGCCGCGCAGATTTAATTAGCTCCGGGCTTCCCCCACCGGCCGCGCTCGCCCGTGGACGGAAGGCCCTGGAAGGCCCCTGTTTTCTTAAACTCCCGGCCGCCATAAATACCGCCGGCCTCAGCGACACAGAGCCTTTTGTCTGGCTCCGCTTCCCGGGCCCCTGTGCTGGGGCAGGGCGGGTCTCTGGGTCCAGGGGGTGCGCCCTGCGGATGCCTGTGAGTGGGGGGCACGTCCCAGGGTGGCCTGGCTGCCCGGCCCGCAGCCCAGCCCCAACCAGAGGGAAACCAGAAGGAAGGCAGAGCCCACACCCCTCTCCTGGGAGCTGCACCCCACCGTGGCAGGTGGCCAGCGTGAGGCCCTTCCTTCCAGCCTGGACCCTCAGCGGGAGGACAGGGCCACTCCCGCCCCCCACGCCCCTCCCCAGGCTCTGTGCCAAGCCCTCCAGCCTTGGCTCAGTAATGTGCAAAGACCCCCGAGCCAGGGATGGCGTGGCCCCCATTTAGAGGTGGGGAAACAGGTTCAGTGCTCAAGCTGTTGGGAGGCCCCCACAGGGCAGGTTCACCGCTGACCCATGCGTGCGCTTGTCATCCCTGCCTTCCTCCATGGGCTCCTGTCACTCACGCACGGGTTTTTCCTCCCTCCCTCCCTTTCTCTGCCATATCTGTTAACTTACGGGTCTGGCACCCAAGGGAAGCTACTTGCTAGGGCCCCAGCACCCTCTGTGGCAGCTCACAGAGGCACCTGGGCAGTTAGCCTGGCTGTGCAAAGGCCCAGAAGCAGGAGAGCTGGGGCCCTGGCTGTGGTTCTGGAGGCCCTGAATGCCAGGTTGAGATGGCCAGAACTGCCTCCTGTGGGTGGGCTGGACATGCGATGCGGTCAGGGTGGTGTGGAGGAAAGCCAGGCATTCTTCCTGGACGAGGAGGTGGTAGTAAGTCTCTGCGCAGCCAGCCCTCTGTTCCTTGGCTCCTCGGGAGGCCTCTCCATGGTCCATGCCCCACTCAGCCTCTTGGAAATGTAGAACTAGTTGTTTCCCAAGCTGGATAGGAGACCACCTGTGCATTGGTGTGTGAGGCTGGCGTCCAGGTGAGGAGTTCTAAAGCTAAGTGACAGGTGTTTCAGGACAGGAGAGACTGGCTGGGGACTCCAGGGCTGACCATGACATCAAGGCTGGGGTCAGAGCTCCTGGCATGCCCAGTAAAGGGACCAGGGCCCTGCTTCCCTAGCCTGATGTGTGCGGAAACTGAGATACAGCGGGGACCGGCCCTGGCCCAAGGGTGTGCAGTGCAAGGGTGGCTACTGGGGGTTGAAATGTGCCTCTAAAGATAAGTCTATGTCCAAGCCCTGGTACCCGCGAACATGGCCTTACTTGCGAGCAGGGACTCTGTGGCTGTGATGGTTAAGTTGAGGTCACACTGGAGCACCGTGGGGTCCTCACGGAGGAGGGGAATGCAGACACACTTGCAGGGAAGAGGCCATGTGGTCATGGAGGCAGAGGTTGGGGTACATAGCCACTAGCCCGGCATTACCACCAGGAGCTGGATGAGGCAGGAAGGACCCTCCCCTGGAGCCCTCGAGGGAGCACAGCCTGCACATCTTGGGTTCACACTAGTGGCCCCACAACACGGGGAGGATCCAGAGTGTGCTGGTTTGAGGCCCCCACCTGGCGCTCTGTTCCGGCAGCAGGGGCCCCTGAATGCTGGTCCCAGCCTGTTTGTCCTTGTCCCCTCCTGTCTGCCCCGTGGTGTCTCTGGGCATGGTGAGAGCCACACTCTCTGGGGGGCAGGCAGCCTGTCCCTGCCGGGACTGGGCTCAGTCCAGCTTCCAGGGGCTTCCTGCCTTGGTTGTAAATCAGGGTGAGGGGGCTGTGAGGCTGGGGAACACATCCCCCCACCTGCCCAGCCTTTCCAGGTGGCATTGGGATCCAGGTAGGGACAGTATTCTGAGTCCTTCCGGTGTCCTGCAAGGCCTGGGATGTATCCCCAGAAGGGAGTCAGATGCGGGAGCAGGAACGTGGTCTGTGGGACAGGAGGGAAAGCAGAGCTCCTGGGACCATGATGTGTACCCATACCCTCCCTCCAGGGCTGGGTGGAGCTGAAGTGGTCACCAAGCTGCCCCCCAGAGTAGACTGCTCCATACCTGCCCCGCACCCCGTCCTGTTTGGTAGGCTCCCATGGGAAGGGGTGTGTCTGTGTGCATGTGCCACAGGCTGGAGCAGAGGTCCTATGAGTCTGTGATTGCCTCAATGAGTGCAAGGCATGATCCCTGGCCTCTGGGACGCGCCCCCCCCCACCCCCCCACACCCCCGTTCTTTCCTCTGTGGGCATCACTCTCTGAGCAGCTCCCAGTGTCTAGCCTGGGCAGAGCTGGGTGCTGCAGGGCCCTTCCCAGCTGGGCCGTGAACTGGTGGCGACACAGGCCACGACCAAATGAACAAGGTGCGCCCTGAGAAGAACAAAGAGCGGAAGGAAAGGTCTGTGGACCCAGGCTGTGTCTGCAGGTGCGTGTGTATGTGTGCACGTGTGTGCAGCGTGGTGGGCTCCAGGCCTCAGGCACACACATTCCAGAAGCAGGGCCGAGCTGCCTGCCTTATCGAGCCGGTCTGGGGAGGCACACAGCATCCACTGCCTGAAGCTGTCGCAAACCGGCCCAATTTACAGGGAGCCGATAGAAACCCCTCGACGAGAGGGATATGAAAACAACTGGGGGGCCATGTTTTACAACCACCATACCTGACACGGTCAGATTTTCCAGAGAAATCACTCTGGTGGGGAGGCCTGTTGGCTGGGCTCCGAGCACATGGAAGCAGCCTTTGCCAGAGCAGCAAAGCGTGGCCGGGGGAAGAGAGAGGTGGTCTTGGGCAGTGGTCAGGGCCAGGAGGCAGGACCAGGACCCCCAGGGTCAGCAAGCAGAGGGCCTCAGAGCCAGGACAGGCAGAGGGGTCTCTGGAGCGGGAGGCAGCCACAGAGTGGAGAAGGCCAGACTCCGCCGGGGGAAAGAGGACACACCCTCCAGCCCAGGTGCCGGTCCTGCCGCTCATCTGACCACAGGCCGGCCTGCCCGCAGGGCAGCTAAGACCCCGGGGGCGCGCATGGGGCTCCAACAGCCAGTATTCCGCAGGCGCCCGAGCCAGCGCTGCTCCCACCCGCTCGCGCCTGTTTATGAAGCGAAGGGTAAGTGTTTAATTAGCCGCCTAATTGCCTGGGTAATTGGGAGGCGTACTCAGCTCTCCAAGTAATCAGTCGGAACAGGCCTCGAAAATATCTGGCCCAATATTCATTAGTGTGGTTCAATCGTTAAACAGTTACCGTGTTTGGTTCCCGACAAGGCCCAGCAAGCAGCTGCGCGCCCTGCAGCCGCCCGCCAGCCCGGTTGGGCAGGCCGCCCCGTGCAGACAGACAGACAGACAGACAGCCACTGCTGGGGCACAGATGCTGGGTGGTGGGAGGGGCCTGCGCCTCTGGGCCTCTGCCCAACTCTCCTGCCCTGGCTGCCTTGTGTCTCCTTGGAGCCAAAGGAGGTCCTCAGGTCAGCAGGGCCACCCTCCTCCTCCCCTTCCTCACCCCCAGGGAGCCTGGTAGCTGGGATTCCAGGGGGAGGTCACAGGCCCAAAGGGCTCAGTGCACAAGGGTCAGCGATGCAAGTGGAGGTCATGATTGTGCCCATTTTACAGGCAGGGTGAATGAGGCCAGAAGAGCCAAGCAGCCTGGAGCGGTGGCAGCTCTCCAAGCCACCCCCACTGCCCCGCCAGCCCCTGGGGCCCTCAGGAGGCAGGCCAGCTCTCTGCTCCCCTTCCCGGGGCCTCGCCCACCGTCAGGAGGTGGGCCATCAGTGGAGGAAGCCAGGGCCGTGGAGGGCCAGCTGGAGCCAGGGCCCCGCACCTGTGGTCTGCCGCTGAGGCCCAGTGTGGCCCCAGATACTGAGCACTCGCTCACTCATGCTGACTCATGTCTTCTACAGCCACACCAAGCTCTGTGCTGGGGGCGGCAAACAAAGCACACCTGACTCCTGCCCCCACTGACTTCCTCAGGGCATGCCAGGCACCTTTATGGAGGACACAGAGAGGGCTTTGCCCTGCTTGAGCCAGGACCTGAAGGGGGGGCAGGGAAAAGCAGTCCCAGTGACTGGAACAGCCAGTGCAAAGTCCCTGAGGCAGGAGAGAAGGCAGGAGAACTTACCTGGAGGTGCAATGAGTGGGAGGATGGGTTATGGACACGAGTGAGCAGAGGGGTCTGGTCCTTGCACGCATAGTGCTGCAGCAGAGACAGTAGGCTTTGTCCTTGGAGCTGTGGGAACCACTGAGGAGGCTCACGGAGGACAATGTGTGACACTGTGTGGTCAATGTTTTAAAGGACCCTTTGTAAGGGGCTTGGGTGGGGGTGGAGGGGAATCCACATGCAGGTGTGCAGGTGAGAGGCAGGGGTGCTGTGGATGGGAGGGCTGAGCACACCCCTCCACACTCAGGGTCCACCCTTCCCTGCCTGCTTGGGGCCCCAGGAAGGATGCTGGCTTCACCCCTGGTTTTTGCTCTCTGGTTTGGAGTTTGTTTCCTCAGGTGGGCCTGCCCTCTCCCTGCTGCTCTAGGTCCAGGCAGCCTGCCTGCCTTGCCAGCCCCAGCAAGGCTCCTGAGCGCTTCGCACTGCCCAGTCG
Organism: Vulpes lagopus; assembly: GCF_018345385.1. Taxonomy (NCBI): domain Eukaryota; kingdom Metazoa; phylum Chordata; class Mammalia; order Carnivora; family Canidae; genus Vulpes; species Vulpes lagopus. Next base: position 104,559,426 of record NC_054826.1, on the reverse strand, counting down.
TGCTCACACCTGAGAGAACAGACCTCTTTTTTTTTTTTTTAAGATTTTATTTATTTATTCATGAGAGACACAGAGAGAGGCAGAGACATAGGCTGAGGGAGAAGCAGGCTCCCTAAGGAGAGCCCAATCCGGGACTTGATCCAGGAATTCCAGGATCACATCCTGAGCTAAAGGCAGATGCTCAACCACTGAGCCACCCAGGCGTCCCGAGAGCAGACCTCTTATTAGTCTCCTCCCCCAGCGTTGTGCTGGCCCTTGGTGACGGCGTACATTCACCAACATTACCATGCCTGAATCCACCACGATCGTGATGATTTGAGGCTCACACACTGAAAGCCCCTTGCCCTTGAAGGGCAAACAGGGTGACCACACGCACGGTGGTGAACAGTGAATAATGCATGGAATTGCTGGATAGTATGTCGGACGCCTAAAACCAGTATGACACTGCATGACAATTATCCTTCAAAATAAGAGTGCAATTCAATCACCTTGGAGAGGGTGTGCGGGAGGAGCTGGACAAGGAATGGGGAACCTGGGCCCGGGTCCCAGCCCCACTGTGCGACCTTGGGCAAGCTGCAATGGCTTATCTGGAGAACAGGGTGGGGGTGTGTGCCCAGTGATGGGATTGTCCTGGGGAACACGAGCTGAGACATTGGATAACTGAAGGGAGTTACCTTGGGGGACAGTAATGTGAGTGGCACTGTAGATAGAGTCCCAGCTGCTGCCAGCCAGGTGGGGTCACACTTGTCCCCTCCTCCCCTCCAACCACCATTTCTTTTTATCGGAGGTAATATTTATGTAGCAAAATGAACCACTAGTCGTTTCAGAGTGAACAGTTCAGCGGGATTTAGTCTGTTTACAGTGTTGTACAACCACCACCTGGCCCCAGTTCCCACCCCCAGGAATACCCAGTACCTCCCCACTGCCTCCACCAACCCCTGCAGCCCCGATCTGCATTCTGTCTCTGGGTCTGCCCACTCTGGACGTCTCATACAAATGGAATTGCCCTATACGTGGTCTCCCGTGTCACTGAGATCACAGCCTGGAGCCTCACCCCTCCTGTGTGGGGCTCGATGGGGTCCCGCTGTGCAGACATCAGCCATCTTTTGAAGCAGGGATTTTCATGTTCATTTTACAAACACAGAAGCTGGGCACCAGCAAGGCTTCTGTTGTCTTCTGAGCTCACAGTGTCAGGACAGGAGATACTTGGAAGTGGTGTGGTCGGGAGAAGGGCCTGGACTCGCTCGCTCTCCCTCCCTCCCAGTTCTTCCCCTCTGGAGCCTGTCTTTACTTAACACTTAGGTATTTTGTTCATCATAGCCTTTTCCATTAATTTTTACTGATTTTTTAATTAAGAATTTTAAATTTGAAATTTTTAAATTGAGCTTTTAATTTAGCGATGATTGTAGGTTGATGTGCAGTTTCAGGAAATGGCACAGTGTGCCCTACACCTGGTTTTCCTTGCTAGTGGCATCTGGCCCCAGCTGCAATGCAGAATGCTGACACCGATAGCCTCTCTTGGATGGTTTTTATGGAAGAACCTTACAATAGCGATCATACAATTACTTCCATTCACCCTCATGGTGTTCAGGTTATTATTGTTACACATGGTCTTATATACGTGGTGTAAACTCCACAAGATATGGTTATTTCTCTTTGAGCAGTCGTTGATCGTTTAAGTAGACACAGGTGGTGATAAAAAGATCTCCTGTTTACGCACGTGGTTACAGATGTCAGTGCTTGTCATTCCTGCATGGATTCACACTTGTCTGCTGTCCTTCTGCCAGAAGGATGGAAGGATGTCTTCCGCACCTCCTGTGCTGCAGGCCTGCTGGAGGCAAATTCTCTCAGCTCCTGCCTGCAAACACCTCTGTTTCACCTCCAGTTTTGGAAGCTATCTTCGCTGGGTATAGAATTCCAGCTTGGCTTGGCGACGTTGCTCCACCACCTTCTTGCTCTGCAATTCCCGGGAGAAGCCTGCTGGTGCTTTTATCTTTATTGCCCTGGAGATGTGTGGTTCTCCCCGACCACCCTGGGGCTGCCTCTGTCACAGCTTTTGAGTGGTTTGACCACGACATGCCTTGTTGTCATTTTCTTCATGCCTCCTAAGCTTGGGGTTCGTTGAACTTTTATGTATGCATTTACAGTTTTCCCCAACTTTGGCAAATTTTTAGCCAAAGGTCTTCAAATAGCTTTTCTGTCCTTGCTCGCTTTGTCTGGGACTTCAGCGACACATGCATTGGGCCACTGTAAGTGGACTTGCAGAAGACACCTTTTTCACTAAAAAACAAACAAACAAACAAACAATGCTTTGTTTTCTCATTCTGGGTAGTTTCCATGACTGTCTTTAAGTTCAGTAATCTTTTTCTCCATTGTGTCTAATCTGTTAGTAATATTATCTGGGGAGCTTTTCATCTGGAACATAATAGTATTCAAGACTAAAAGTTCAGTTTGGGTCTTGTTTGTTTGCTTTGTAGCTTCCATGTCTCTGTTTAGCTTTTAAAATACATGGAATATAGTTATAACTAATCTAATGCCTTTGTCTGTTCCTTCCAGCGTCGGGTGAGTTCCAGCGTCGGGTCAGTGTTAGGTAATCGAGTATTATTCTCACAGTGACTCGTGTTTTTCTGCTTCTTTTCACACCTGATCATCTTTGATTGGATGCCAGACACTGTGAATTTTGCCTTTTTGATTCCAGATTGTGTTTGTGTTTCTGTAAATGTACTTGACCTATGTTTTGGGATTGTAGTGAAGTCAGGGGGCAACAGCCTTGCTGACTTTGTTGACTGTGCCTCTGGGGCTGTTCTATGCTACTCCCCACCATTGTGACTAGACCTTCCTAAATATTCTTTCCAAGGCCGTGAGAATGACGAGTTTTTCCATCGGGAGTCCGGCTGTTAGGAAGAGGCCTTTTCCCAGTCCTGCGTGAGCTCCAGCATCATTCTCTTATCCTTTCAGATGGTTCTTTCTTGGATAATTTCCTCATAGGCATGCAATAGTCAGCACTCTCCTGGATACTCAAGAGACCCTCCGCAGATCTCCAGGGTGTCCTCTCTCTCTCTGGAGGTCTCTCCTTTCTGGTACACTGTCCTGCAGATTCCACTTCAGTCCCCCCAGACTCTGAGCTCTGTCTCGTCAACTCCAGGAGTGTGCCAGGCCACACCTGGGGTCTCCCTTTCTTCCTCATGGTCTGGAAATTCTCTCAGTGGCAGGGCATGGCTTTTTTCTCCCCCATCTCTCAGGAATCTCTGTCCTTTAATACCCGATGCACAATATCTTGACAGTCATTGCTTCTTGGATTTTGTATGTTTTTTTTAAATAATTGTTTCAGATGGGAACATAAATCTACTCCCTGTTACTGTATCTTGGATGGAAATGGAAATCCTCAATTTTTGATGGCTAAGGGTAGAATCACCATTGCAGAAAAATCAGAGTTCAGACGTGAATCCTGGTGATGACATGTGAGCCCTGGATCAAGCCATGCCTGAAGCAAGACACCTATCCCAGATAGTTCAACTCTAGGAGGCAACAAACTCCCTCTTCTGTTTAACCCACCTGGGCTGCGCTGTCTGCCCCCTTGTTACTGCTGGCTTCTGATCCAACATTGCTGCACAAGGCAGTTCCCTGAAGGTAAGAGATGCTCCAAGAGACAGTGGCAGTGAGTGTAAGTCTAGGCCAGACTGGGACAGGTATGGGGTTACTGAGTGAGTTTTACAGTTTTGAAAACCCACCCTGATCAGGTGAGGAGAGGGGGTATAGGTCACATGTTCTCCACTCTGAATCCTCCAAAAGTTTCTCAGAACATTTGAAATAAAGCCCAGGGTCCTTAGCATGGCCTGGCACCATTAGGCTTCTACAATGCCCTCTCAGCTTCATTACCCTGCTCCAGCACTCAGGCTGCTAATCCATTCCCACCCCAGGGCCTTTGCACTTGCTGTGCCAGCTGCCTGGGCTGCTTTCCCATGGTGTCTGTATGGCTCCACAATGTACCTTGGTGTGCCCCAGAACCCCACACAGGGTGGAGCATCCAGTGAGTTGGTGTCTTTCCCTGGCTGGAGCCCTTAGGACAGGGCTGGGGTGACCCCCTGGAACTTCCTGGCAAAGGCTCTCCTATGGGCCCAGCTTTCCTGGAAGTTGGGGGTAGGGCCTGGTCCCAGACCTCCAAACTGCTCTCCCCTGTAAAATATCCCCTTCCAGCAGAGAGGATGGGTCGGGGAGACAGGAAGGAAAAATAATTACTTCTCAGCCTCTAACCTTTCCGGCAAGTGACTCGGTAATAAATAATCCCCGCGTCCCTCCAGTGCGATCCATCAGCAGGAGCTCCTAATTACTCCAGACTCACTTTGAAACCACTTCCAGCCCCACTTTCAAATAAATAAAAAATTAGTGTGGACTGGAGCAGAGACCCAAAGGCAGAGCTGCCCACAGACTCTCAGAGGTGTGCTGAGCCAGGGTGGGGTAGTGCCACGGGGAAGCCTGCAGTCAGGGGAGCTGCTGGCTGCCCATCAGGTCTCTGACACAGGCCCAGGACCCACCTGTCACATTATAGCATCTCTGCCAGTGGTGCTGGCCCGCAGACGCTGCCCACCCTCCTGTGGGCGCCGGGGTCTCAGGCTCGGTGTGGGGGCAGATGCGTGGGCCCCAGCCTCCTTCCTGTCCAGCCCACTTGAGCGAGCACCCCTGTTGGGGCCTCAGGTGTCTTCCCTCAATAAGGCTTCTCTGATAGTAACCAGATGGTGGACAGGCAGGGAGACCGGGGCCTGCCTGGCCAGCCGTGCCCGACCACCTCTACTCAGGCACATTGCAGGTCACCCAGCTCCGTGGGTCGTCCTGAGCCCCCCGCCGGGCTCACCTGACTGCAGTGGGGGCCGCAGTGCCTGGCCTCATGCCCCTGTCAGGGACACCGGGAAAGGGTGCAGGAGGCAGAAACTCATGGGTGCTGGGCAGTGTGCTCACCTCCTCTGGGTATTGTGAGGTGAGAGTCCACGAGGGGGTGCCAGGCAGCAGGGAGGGGCGCAGAGGCCAGGCGGGTGTGGAGGGCAGCTAGGGGGCGTACGGGGCCCCTCAGCTAGACCCTCCGCAGGAGAATTAATTAAATGCATCTCACTGCCGCTGAGCGATTTCTGCTGACCTCACCAGGCCGATTAATATTTAATTAGCTTTTAGGAGGAAGGGAGGCACTTATTAACCTGCTATGTCAATCTGTCACCGTGGGTCTTGGACAGACGGCGTTCTAGGGAAGCAGCTCCTGGAGCCCCCTGGACTAGGGCAGCCCCCTCAACTCCCAAGGCCAGGAATGCTGTGTCCCCAGCTTGGGCTGCACTAAAGACTGAGTTTAGGGGCTGCCCTAAGGTCTCTTAGCCTGAGTTGGGGTGAATGGGGGCTGGAGGGCGGAGGGTGCCCTAAGTACCATTTACTAGCCTATATCTAGCTTGGGCAACCTGCTGGGGGAAGGAGCATGAGGGGCCCCCGGATTTGGGGAGCAACTCCACGCTGAGGCCCCAGGAGTGGTTGGGGGTTGGGCCAGCAGGACCGTGCTGTGACAGGAAGCCCTGCCAGACCAAATATGTGACCTGGACAACATACCTGGCAGCCATCTCTCAGCAAGAGCCTGATGTTACCCTCTGCAGGGCCTGCCAGGTTTTCACAAGAAGGAAGAAAAGCAAGTTTCATGGGAACTCTCCTAGTCTTTCAATTCAATAACAGATTCCACATTCTAAAAAGCTAGGTGAGCCCAACAGCCCATGTGGGGAGTGAGCAGCCCTAGCATGTGAGTCCTCAGAACACCTGCCTCAAGAGGAGAGCACACACCACTACCTCAAGGAACAGTCACCTCGACCCAGCCCCTTCCTGCCTTTGTGGCCGAGCCTGGCCACACCCCCACCCTCACTGAGCGCCCTGCCACCCACTCCCCAAAAGCCCCTGGACCTTTGCACGTGTTGTGTCTCCACTGACAAAGTGAGCCGACCCAGCATTCTTGAGTTTGAGTCTCCCTGTCTCGCTGTCTCCTGGAGGCAGGCAGGGCTTATCAGGTGGGAGAGGGAGAGCCTGGGACCCCGGGGACTGTCCCTGGGGCAGGTAGTCCCCAGTCAGGGTGACAGCCAAGTGGGGCAAGACACCTAACATGGGCTGGCATGGGGAATGCCCATTGCTCCTCTCTCCCAGCCGGCCCCCCAGGCCCCTCCTGAGCCCACAGCCAGGTACACGGGCCAACTCAGTGAGGACCTCTCTCCCCCATGTTGGCAGGCAGTGATGAAATTTTTAAATAAGGCAAAAAAATTTAAACTCCCTCGAGTTTTATTAAGTAGGGATGCAGCAAGGTAATTACAAACTGGCTTAATTAAAATCCACCCTTGGAAAGCACCGGTGGGTGGCCCTGGCAGGGAAGGAGGACAGGACGGGGAGTGGCTTCCTTGCGTTGAGCCTCGGTTTCCCCAGCCGTGATGTGGGAGTGACACTAACAGCTGGCCCAGGAGAGCTGTGGGCAGCATCAGTGCAGTGTCCACATGCTCAGAGAGGCCAAGGGCCTTGCTTGAGTCACACAGCAGTACTAGCAGGGCTGAGCGAGCCTCGGAAGGCAGGGTCTTCCCTTCCAGCCTGCCCTATGAGGGCATGAGCAGGCGACGAGGGTCCCAGAGACCCAGCCTCAGAGTGCACCAAGCACCACAGTCTGGTCAGCTTGGGGAACCTTCCAGATGGAGGAGGTGATGGTGGAGGTGAGCAGGACAGGCCGTGCTCACTGGCCGGGGAAGGGCAGTCCTGCTGAGGACGCTTCTGGCAGAGGGCAGGGCGAGGGCTCGGGGTGCAGAAAGGAGGCAGCTTGGTGGGTCAGGGCCGCGAGGAGGAGGCGGCGAGGGATGGGAAGAGGAAGCAGAGGAGGGGGTCCCCGTGGGCTTGCTCTGTTTCTGCCTCTGCCTGTCGGGGCTGCCATGAGGACAGACAGAGGTGGGCAGCACAGCCTGGGTGGGAGTGGGCAGGAGCTGGGTCCTGGCACGGAGCCGTGGCGTCCCAGCGCCAGTCACTCCCACCCTCCACGCGGGGCCCTTGGGACCCAGAGAGGTACAGTCAGGACCTGAGAGGGGCCTGATGCCCCCGGGCAGGGGTGGGGAGCAGCTGGATGGAGGGAGCAAGACAGAGACAGGGAGGAGAGGCTCAGGCAGGGGTGGGGAGGTGGGGGCGTGCCCCCTAACAGGTCACCTCCAGCGCAGGTCCCAGGGGGGACCCTGCAGCTCCTTGGGGTCAGGGGCCCAGACAAGGCAGGCCCTCTCTCTCCGTCACCCCTATGCCCGTAAATTACACATTGGCCGCCTGTTGCCGCCCACTGAAGGGGAGGGCAGCCCCTACCGGGGTCCAGGAAGCCTGTGGGGTCACCTGGGTCTGGTCTAATCCTGGCATGGCCGCTGGCCAGCTGAGTGGCCTTGGGCGAGTCATCTGGCCCTGAGCCTCAGTCTCCCCTCTGTCCAGGGGGGAGCCAGCCTCCGACTCTGCCTGCCGTGGGAAAGTTAAGCACCCGGCACACCTGGTGCCCTGACCGGGACCCTGCCTGCCGCCCAGCTCATCCTTGGGATCCTAGCACCAGCCCCCAGCCCACCCCCCCATGCCGTTCCAGCTGCCACCCCCAAGGCTCATAAACCCCTGAGCTTTGATCTGGCCGGAAGAGATGGGGCTCCTCCCGGCCGGCCCCTCCACGTCTCACCTCCCCAGCCCACTGCCTCCATTAACCTCTGTACCCCGGCCGGAAGGGGCAGCCTCCGCCTGGCCCATTCCCATGGTGGGGGCACCCCAAAGCTGGGACTCCTGGGGGCCTCAGGGCCAGCCTGGGAGAAGATCCCGTTGTAGTGGGGCCAGGGGACAGCCTCAAAGGGTCACCACCCACGGGCAGCCACCCTGAAGAGCTCAGGGCATAGGTCGCCCCTGATGCCCAAAAACCCAGGCCAGCAGTTCTACCTCAGAGGGTGGATGCTGCTCGCCTCAGCCTGTCCCCTTGCCCAGAGCCAAGGCTGGCCGGTCACCCCAGCAGCGGCCACTGCCCACCGCCTGAGGGCCCTTCTGCCCCAGGGGAGCTCTTGGGGGTGGGCGGTGAGGGAAGAGCCCACTGAGTGCATTTTCTCATCAGTGCTGTCCTGGCCACCCTCTGGGGCCCCATACCGTCCCCTCCCACCCCCCAAACATCTCCGTCCCTGGCCTGTGCTCCCAGGCTGGCGGAGGGCAGCAGCCCAGCTAGAGCTCTGACTGATGCCCCCAGACAGGGTCCCCACCGGGCCTGCTGGAGAGCTCCCCTTGCTGGCATCCAGCCCGCTGGTGCAGCCCCCACTCTGCGTTCTCACGCCAATCACCGTGGCCTTGTCATCGCCCCTCCGAGGGTACGGGGCTCACGCTCCAGGACAGGTCAGCAGCTTCAGCACGTGGCTGCACACCGCGGCTCTGCCCTGAGCACACACCGTCCACGGAGCCCCCAGACCCACCCGGCTGAGTTTCACCCTGACCCACTTGCTTTCCCTCCCCTGGCCCGCCCAGGGAAGCTGGGTGGCTGGCCCAAGCAGGTTTCCAGGGGCTCTGCACCCCCACTGTGGCACCCTGGTCCAGGTGAGGCATCTGTTAATGAGGGCACCCCTCCCCACCTCCTAGCCCCCTGCAGTCCTGTAGCCTCCAGCCCCCACGTCTGAGCACCCCCACAGTCCTGCAGCCTCCAGCCCCCACCTCTGAGCCCGCCACAGTCCTGCAGCCTCCAGCCCCCACCTCTTAGCCCCCCCCCATTGGGTTCCCACATCCTCCACTCCCCCCCACGTCCACTCTGTCTGGAATCGACACATTTCCTTCCGCAAAATGATGCATGTTTTCCCCGTCGGGTTTACAAATAACTTCAAATTTTACTGTTTTCTTTCCCTAATGAATTCTCTGAAACGTGTTACAAGCTCCCCGGTAATGAATGTGGAGCGGTAGCCGCGGTGCGGTGCCGGTGCTCGGCCTGCCTCCACCTGGGCGCCGCTGAATTAGCCCTCACCGCACTCGGCGCGCGGCCCTGATGCAGCCTTGTTTAGCGCAATTGGTGGGAATCCATTATATTGACAATATCCATTTGTGTAATTCCTGCATTAGGATTTTGTGCTAAACTGTGTTTGAAAGGCACTGCTGACCTTGGTTACCTCTTTAATTGTGCTTAAAAACCTAGATTAATTCAGAGGCGAAGTCGACCGTGCTGGGAAGGGACCTTGCTGGGCCCAAGCAGTGGATGGTCCTCGGGCCTCGGGTGGTGGCCGGTTCTGGAGGGTGTTCTCTTTCCCTCGGAGCTGCCGGGAAAGCCCAGAGGCTGGGCAGGCGGAGAACCATAGCAGCTCCCAAAGGTTGGGGGTGCTGGCTGCAGGAACCCCGCTGCAGCTCCTGGCACTTACTGTGACTCCTGTGACTTACAGCACTTTTCCCAGGTGAGGAAATTGAGGCACGAGATGGAAATGGGTGGGTCTGGGTGGGGTCCAGACAGCCAGAGCCTTGCTCCATCTGCCGCAGGCCCCTCAAGAGAGGCGGGCAGGGCTCTGCACGGCCCTGGCTCCTCCTGCCTGGCAGACCTGAAGGAGGCTCCGGGGTCCCACTCTGCTGTGTTACTGGTGGACAAAGTGAGACCAAGCAGCCAAGGGCTGCCTCTGGGTCACACAGAGAGGTGGCAAGGTCAGTGTGAGGCCAGTCTTCCTGATAAGCCAGGCCTCTGGCTCTGCTGTCCTGCAGATTATCGGGTGCCTCCCCCCTTAGTGGGGGGGCAGTCACTGTAGAGGGGCATGCATCCCACAGAATGAATGAGGGTCCTGGACCTGCTGAGCCAGGTCCAGGTCTTGGCTCCTCCCTGACTTGCTGAGATAAGATCCTTCCCCTATGTGAGCCGTCTCCTCAGCTGGGCAGTGGAGTCCTGACTGAGCTGGCCCATCTGTTAGTATCATGGAGATAATTCTTGGTGGTCCATGCCCAGCACAGGTGGGCATCCCTGCTTTCACACCATGAAGTGTCCATCCTTAGAGCACATCAGAATTTCCAGGGTGGGCTCTGGGGGTGCAGAGAGAGGTGGGGGCACCCCAGGGCACTACACTGGGTCCTCTGGCAAGCTGGCATGGGAACCCCATGTCAGGGGGCAGGGGAGCAACTGAGATCTGAGGCCCTGGTCCAGCTCCTGCTCTGGAGCCCAAAACCAGGGCCAAGGGAGTGCCTGCCCTTTACCCTGTCTGAACCCGGTGTCTGCGTGCATCCTGTGGGGACAGTGGAGGAGATCATCTGAGATCATCTGAGGACGAGATGGAGAAGATGCTCTGGAACCCGAATCTAAGTGCACACACGGTTGGGGTGACCTCCCTGGCCACCTTTCCCCAGGAGGCCCCTGTATGGGCAGATGAGGTGACAGGGCTCCTTGGGCAGGAGGGGCCCACAGGGCTGAGGGAAGCAGGGCAGGATGGGGAGAAAGTTTCACAGAGATGTGGTCCATCTGAGGCTGACCCCTCATGGGAGCTGCAGAGTGGAAACAGCACTCTATGCATACGTGCACATGGGCACACACTCCTGCATGCGCACACTCCTGCATACACATGTGCACAAACTCCTACACACACACACAGTTGTGCACACATTGCTGTATGCACACACACTCCTGCATGTGCACACATGTGCAATGCTTCTGCACTTGCACACATGTGTACACACTCACGCATGCATACACTCCTGCATGCACACACATGTGCATGTGTGCACATACACACAAGTGCATGGTTCTAACACCTCCACCAAGATAGCATACCCATACCACACATCCCCCACATACAATGCATGGTCTCGTGGCTTCAGTGACTTTGCAGGTTCCAGGAAACCTTCATTCTCCCCCAACCCTCTGACAGCAGCCTCTCCCTGTGGCACTCACTCCGTGTCCCCCTCAGAGCCCCCAGATTCAAGCAGAGGAGTGGTAGCAACAGGTGTCTTCTGTGATGTGCTTCTCTTGGCTTAGCACAACACCTCCAAGATCCACCCATGTTGCAGTTCGCGTCTATCCTTCCTTCCTTCTGCAGTGAACGATTCTCCGTCGTACGGACAGATCACATGCTGTGTATCCACTCATCCACGGATGGACATTGCGTCGTTCCCAGTTTGCGGATATTGTGACTCACACTGTTATGAACAGTCGTGTGCAGTTCCGTGTGCACCTGTGCTCCCCTTTCTCTCAGGCACATGTCTCAGAGTGGAATTGTTGGGTCACCTGGAGGCTCTGTGTCCAACCTTGTGAGAAAGTGCCAGAACAGTCTCCACTTGACATCATCAACGATGCACTTGCCCGTTTTGTGTACCGTAACCACCCTAGCGGGTGTGAGGTCATATCCCACTGTGGCTTTGGCTTGCATCAGCCGTCAGCTCATGACGCATCTTTTTGTGGCTTATGGGTCATTTGTGTATCATCTTTGAATAAATATCTATTCAGATCTTTTGCTCATTTAAAAAATTGGGTCCCTTGTCTTTTTTATTATATTTTCTAGGTACAAGCGCCTTATCAAATATATGACTCGCAGGCATTTTCTCTTGTTCTTTGGGCTGTCTTTTCACTTCTTCAGTGATGTCCTTTGAGACACAAAAGTTGTAAATTTTTATGATGCCCAATGGATTGATTTTTTTTGTTGTTGCTGGTGCTTTTGGTGTCAGAGCCAAAAACCATTGTGTCACCCAGAGTCATGGAGACTTGCTCCCACATCTTCTTTTCAGCCCATCACAGGCTCCGTGGTCACATTTAGGCCTTGACACAGTGTGAGTTCATTTTTCTTACAGGTGGTGAGGGATGCTTCCCTCTTGCACATGGATGTCTGGTGTCCCAGCACGGTTTGCTCAAAACACTGTTCTTTCCCCCATTGGATGGTTTTGGCGCCCTCGCCAGAGGCCAATGGACAGCAAGAGTACTAGTTACTCTGGGCCGCAGTTCTGTTCCCATGAGCCCCATGTCCATCTGTGTGCCGGTGCCCCAGTGTCATGATCACTGCAATTTGGTGATAGCTTCTAAAATCAGGACGTGTGAGGGCTGCAACTCTGTTCTTTTTCAAGATTGTTTTGGTGATTCTGGGCTCCTTGAATTTCCATGTGACTTTTAAGATCAGCCTGTTAATTTCTGCAAAATGTTTTTTAAAAGACCCAGGATTTTTTTTAAAGATTTTATTTATTTATTCATGAGAGAGAGAGAGAATGGCAGAGACACAGGCAGAGGGAGAAGCAGGCTCCATGCAGGGAGCCTGACATGGGACTCGATCCCGGGTCTCCAGGATCAGGCCCTGGGCTGAAGGCGACGCTAAACCACTGAGCCACCCGGGGCTGCCTTAGGCCCAGGATTTTGATAGAGATTTAGTTAACCCATAGAAAGCGGGGAGCGCTGACATCATCTCCAATCTGTGAACACGGAGTGTCCTTCTGACATTGTCTTCAACAGTGTCTCGAAGTCTCAGAGCACAAGCTTTGCACTTCTTTTGTTAGATCTCTTCCCAAGTATTATATTGTCATAAAAGCCCTCTGGTGCCAGTGTCCGCAAGGGGTTGAAACCAGTACCATGTGGTGGTGCAACCGGCTGGAGAGAAGGGAGGCAGGTCATCTCTCACGTGTAACAAATTCCCCAAATTCTGCAGCCCCAAACATCACACACCTATTGTGTAGCCATTCCCTCATGCAGGGCAGGTCGAGGTGAGCAGCTTAGCTGGGCGGTTCTGGCCTGGGTCCCTCGAGAGGCACAGGCCAGGGGGCTGGGGCCACCTCGCAGGGCCCTCCCGCCATGGGCAGGAGGCATCCGTTCTGGCACAGGACTTTTCCCAGAGCCTCCTGGGCTTCTCACGACGTGGAGTCTGGCTTCCACCAGCGAGTGTTACAAGGGGGAGAGGCTGCGTGGAAATGCTTCTTAGGACCTTGACCCAGAAACTGCACACTATTTTGCCACATTCTCTTCATTAGATGCAGGTCACTGAGTCCAGCCCACACCCAAGGGGAAGGGACTCAGTCTCCACTTCTCTGTGGATGGATTTTATTTATTTTATTTTTTTTTAATTTTTATTTATTTATGATAGTCACAGAGAGAGAGAGAGAGAGGCAGAGACACAGGCGGAGGGAGAAGCAGGCTCCATGCACCGGGAGCCTGATGTGGGATTCGATCCCGGGTCTCCAGGATCGCGCCCCGGGCCAAAGGCAGGCGCCAAACCGCTGCGCCACCCAGGGATCCCTGTGGATGGATTTTAAAACTACCGCTGGAGTGGCTTTGGGATGGGGGTCCCTGGGCCTCTCCACGCCAGACTCTGGGTCAAGGGCACCCCTGCTGTGCTGCGCCAGGACCCATGTGGGGAACCAGGTGCTCACCTCTGCCCAAGCTGGCCCAGAGCAGAGAGAGGCTTGATTCCCGGGTTTGGGGGTTCCACCATGCATCACAAGAGCTCTAGTTATTCACCTCCATATGTGTGCACAGCTCTTTACAGTCTGCAGAGCATTCTCCAGAACAGTGATAGGATGCACGGTGTGCTGGTCAGGCCCTGGGCTGTGTCTGTCACACATCACGGTGGTGACACTTCACCATTTACAGGTGAGCAAATGAAGGCTAGATGAGCGTGCACCCTGCAGGTCACACGGGGCAGCCCCTGGGCCCAGGATGCCCCTGTCTCCCTGCAGCTCCCGCACTCAGAGATGGAGGATCCTGCCCACAGCTCCAGAGGGTCCTCTAGGACACAAAGCCTGAGTGACCCCCCTGCCACCTTAGGAGTTCCCAGGTCGAAGATGAAGAGGGAGGGAGGTCTCTCCTGTCAGAGGAGCCGCTGTGGCCTGTTGTCCTTGTGCACTGGCTACCACATGTCAAGCGACCACAGTGTCCCCCACATGGAGAGCGGGCCCTCACCAGGGTAAGTTTGCTACTGCATCCCAGAGGGACCCCGACTTTGCCCTGACCCACATCCTCTCCCCAGGTGTACACCCCAGTTTCCAAGCCAGCTTCAGCCTACCCACCCCTTCCCACCACCTTAATTAAGTGGCCAGGCTCCAGGCCCTTACCCTCGCCCAGGCTGGGATGGCCAGGAAGCACACCCCCCTGAGTTATTTACTTTCCTTAATAACCTTTTATGAGGGGCCTGCGCGGCCTTCAGGGGAACGGCAGAGCCGGCTCCGGGGTCATCCCTCAGATGTGCTTTTATTAACTTAGAGTCAGCCCGCCAGCAGGTTAAGCAGCAGCCCTCGTCCCCGGGGCTGCACACTGGACGCCTGGCCGTCCTGCCCCAGGTGTGGTGCGGCCGGGCCCAGTTTAATTAAGTCCTGCTTCTGCCCTGTCTCCGCCGGGCGGGCGGCAGCTCGAGCAGGAGGCCCCGGCAGCTCCCAGCGTGCGCCTCCACCTGCCGGCTCTGCGGCGCTCCCTGCCCACCTGCCTCCCCACAGCAGGCCTCGTCTGTAAAATCTAATCAATTTCCTATTTAATCAAAATCAATCAATTTCATTTAATTCTACAGTTAGTCGATTGTATTGAAGTATAATTTATACGCCGTGGAATGCTCCCCCTTTAAGCATACCGCTCGATGAGTTTTGACAACTGTATACACTGGTGAGGCACCAGCGCAGTCGAGGTGGGACAGCGGCCGCGAGCCACGCGGGACCACCGAGCGCCTGGGCCGTGGCCGGTCCGGGCAAATGCGAGCCGGGTGTGGGAAGTGCACAGCAGGGTTCCCAGACAGTCTGGGGAAGAGACGTAAACTATCTCACTAATGATTTCCATAGCGATTCTGTGTTAAACAGTGACATTTTGAGCACAGTGAGTTAATACAATAGATTATTGAAATTAACGTCAGTGTTCCGTTTTGCTCTTTGAACGAGGCCACTGGTAAGTTTAAATGACACCTGTGGCTCATGTTGACATTGCTGTTGGCCGGCACGGGTGCAGAGCACCCCCTTCACCCCAGAACCATGCCCCACGCTCCCACTCTGCTGCCCCACAGCCCTGCCCCACCTGTGAGATGGGGCGAGAACATTCCCTCCTGGCCTGGTCCGGGGGCTACGTGTCACAAGGTGCCATGTGTCTGCAGAGCCCCCGGCTCTGGGTGGGAGCACCGCACACAGGTCAGCACCACAGTGTCTGGCATCTGGCTCATCCTCCTATGTAGGTTTCAGGAGGAGAGAGGTGCAGGACCCTTGCTCTTAGGGTCCTCACAAGGAGGGAACTCTGCCCCAGTGCCCACCTGGTCGCCCTGGCCTGTGCCCGCCTAACTCCCGCCTGTGACCTTTGGGGCCCGAGAAGAGGACCACGTGAGCCCCAAGTTTAGCCACACTGCACCCTGATGGCAGCTTCAGGAGGAGCACTGCAGCTTGAGGGGGAGGCTCTGAGCAGGACGGTAGACGTGGGCACTGGAACCTGTGTCGTCACCCACAGGCTCTGCCGGCCGTGGCCTGAGCCTTGGCAAGAGGCAACCACTGTGTAAGGCCCTGGCGTCCAGGCACCCAGCCTCCCACTGTGAGAGCCCTACTGTGCACTGAGCCAGGCGCTGGAGTGGGAATGGGCACACAGCCACCCCAAACAGATCCTAGTTTACAAAAAGCTCCTCTTACGTAGGGCACCTGGCTGGGGCTCCGAGGAAGTCCGGCCAGGGGCCCCAGAGAAAAAGACCAGCCCTGATGGACACGGGCGATGGGTCATAGCACATTGAGCAAGGCGTCCGCAGTCACTGCCGGCACACGTGCATAAATAAGCCAGGGAGGGAGAGCCTTACAGAAAGACAGCACGTGTGGAAGGATAGTGGGACTCGAGAACTGACCTTGGCCACCCCACATAAACAACTGATTGGAGCGAGAGTCACCGATAAATAAACAGGGTGTGAAGGGGAAGGGGGTTTTCCCATCATCTGGCGTCTGCCCCCCCGGTGACTGAGGTCCCCTCCTGCATCACAGACGTCCCTGCAGCAGGAGGAAAGAGCACACAGACCCACGTGGAGGGAGGCGTGTATGACAAGCACCTTGCCTGGACTGTTCGAAATGTTGACCTCACAAGATTCCCTGGTGGAAGGAGGCTCACAGGGCACGTTTGGAGATCCTGTGAGTGTGGACTGGGTGCAGGATGGGGCTGGTGTGCCATCAAGGACACAGGGTGGTGCATGGAGCTTGAACAGGGACAGTGGGACAGTCACTCGCCAGGTGGGCTGGTCCTGGGAGCTGGCTAGAAATGCAGAGTCTCAGGCCACCACACTTGGCTGAAAACAAATATGCATATTTTCTTTCTTTTTTAAAGATTTTATTTATTTATGAGAGAGAGAGAAAGAGAGACAGAGCAGGGGGAGGAAGAGAGGCAGAGAGACAAGCAGACTCCGTACTGAGTGCAGAGCCCACCATGGGGCTTAATCCCATGACCCAGAGGTCATGACCAGAGCTGAAACCAAGAGTCAGACGCTTAACCGACTGAGCCACCCAGGTGTTCCTGCATAATTTTAATTTTTAATTTTCATGACAGCTTTACCAAGGTGTAATTGATTTCCCATATTTAAATGTTTTGACTACAGTACCCCTCCCCCAAGTGAAACCATCACCATGTTCAAGTCAAAGAACACATCCTTCACCCCAGAGGTTTCCCGGAGCACCCTGCAATCCACCCCCTCACCTCCCTATCCCCTGCCCTAAGCCTCAGGCGACTCTAACCTATTCTGTCTTTATAGATCAGTTTGCATTTTCTATCATTTCACCTGTACAGAATATATACCTCTTTCTGGTATGGCTTATTTCCCTCCAGATAAAAACCCCAAGGTTCATCCATATTTTTGCACATGTCAATCACTCTGTCCTTTTCGTGGCTGAGCAGAATGCTGCTGAATGGATATACCGCAATCTGTGTGCCAGTCTGTCCATGGACGCTTCCGGTTTCCGTCAGTCTTGAAGGTGTCACAAGCATTTGTGTACAAGTCTTCATGTGGACTAATGCTTTTCTTTCTCTTGGGTAAATACCCAGGATGGGATGGCCAGGTTGCCAGGTGGGCACGTATTTGACATTTTAAGCTCCACCAGACTGTTTTCCACAGCAGATACGCCACGTCCCATTTCTGCCAGCAGCGCACAGAACTTCCATTCCTTCCACATCTTCGTCAACATTTGCTGTGGGCAACCTTCCTGTTTTTAGTCGCTCTAAGAGGTGTGGAGGGTGTCTCAGCACAGGTGTTGCATTCCCCTAATGATTGCAGGTGGTGAGCATCTTTCCAGGCGCTTGTTTGCCATCTGTACATTTTCTTGGGGGAAGTTACTCTTGAAATACTTGACCTGTTTTTGTTTTGTTGAGTTTTGAGAGCTCTTTATATATTCTGATATGAATCTCTCATCAGGTGTATGATTTGCAAAGATTCTCTTCCAGTTTATGGTTTGTTACTCTGCTCCCTTTGTGTCTTTCAAAGAAGAGTTTTAAATTTGATAAAATCCGGTTTATGAATATTTTAGCTTATGGATCATGCTTTGGATGTCATATCTGCTAAATCTTTACCTACCCCAAGTTTACAAATATTTTATCTTTATAAAAACATCATTTAAAAAAAGATTTTATTTATTTATTCATGAGAGAGACAGAAAGAGAGAGGCAGAGACATGGGCAGAGGGAGAAGCAGGCTCCATGCAGGGAGCTCGATGTGGGGCTTAATCCTGGGACTCAAGGATCACAACCTGAGTCAAAGGCAGATGCTCAACCACTGAGCCACCCAGGCGTCCCATATAAAAATGTCTTAGAAAAGATTTGATTGTTGTAAACATCCAGATGATGTTTTCTTCTACAAGTTTCATAGTTTGAGGACTGACTTTTAGGTCTGTGATCCACTTTGACTTAATTTTTATATGTGGTGTGAGGTATGAATCATAGTTCTTTTTTATTGTTTTTGTTGGGTTGTTTTTTTTTTTTTTGGCCTACGGATTTGTTGAAAATCCATTTGTTGAAAAACCATCCTTTCCCCACTGACTTGCCGTTGCATTTTTGTCAAAAATCAGTTGCCTGCATATGTCTGTGTGTCTATGTCTGGGTATTCTATTCTGTTCCGCTGACCTGTCTATTCCTTATACCAATTTCACACTATTTATTATTGTAGCACTACAAGAAGTCTTAAAAACCACAAAGTATTAGTCCTTGAACTTTGTTCTTCTTTTCCAAAGTTTTTTTATTCTCCAACCTTTGCATTTCTGCATGACAATTTCTACAAAAAGCTTGCAGGGATTTTGTTTTAGATTGCTCTAAAGTCCCAACTGAGAGCCAGCCCCTGGGCTTGGGAGCCATTTCTGGATGGGCCCAGGAGAGAACAGTGGGGTGGGAATGAGACACTCAGGTCCAGACTCTGGCTTCGGGCCTCTCTGGCACGGGAAACTGTCACTTGTGTTCTCCTCCTCTGATGTAGGGACAGTGGCACTCAAGGCCCCAAACAGCTGGAGATTATGGGTGAGGGTGGCATTGCTGCAGTGTAGTGGGCATGTGTGACCTCCAGCTGGGGTTCTTCGAGCTGCCCCTGCATCCCACTGCATGACAGGGGTTTCTGCACTGCCCTGTCCAATCCAAACCTCTGTGTAATGAAGATGATCAGTAAAGCTCGCTCAGGGACTTGAACTCGCAGAGTTCCTGGACCCTGTAATAAACATAAATACAACTAAATAGGACACATATTTCTGGTGACTGGGTAGCTGGAGTGTGCTGACCTGCCACAATGCAAGACACGTTGGTATTTGGTCTTTGTTGACGGGAGCACTTGGAAATGTGCTCACAGCCTCCCCCGTGTGCTGACCTATGCACTGTTCTCGGAGGCCAGGCCCTGCAGCTGCCAGGGGCACCGAGCCAGGAAGCCCACCTGGCCCAGGGAGCTCCTCTCTGCACCACCCAGCCCAGCAGGGAGTACTTGCCCACCTTCCAGGCTGGAAGCTGACCCCCAAGTTTCCCATCATGCCCTGCTGCTGGTTCCCTCCTCTCAAAGTCCTCCCTGCGGTCCTCGGAGCATGGCAGGGTCATCCCATTGTGCCAGAGGTCCAGAAAGGCGAGGACTCTTCGCTGAGGCTGTTCAGCCTGTGGGGAATGGGGGGCACGCAGCCCCCTGGCTCCTGGCTGCCCCTCTGATGCCTCGAGGGCACCTGCCCAGCCCCACCCGCCCCCACTCCCCATGCACTTGCCATGCACCTGCCCTGCACCTGCTGTCCTGCTGCACTGCCTGGGGGCTGCTTCCTGTCCTCCGAAGAGCCACCCTAGCTATTTACCATGGACTCATTTAAGTTGGTTAATTTTTAATAATGTTGAAATTTCCATGTGAATAATTCAGGTAAATTATTTATTAAAGCGCAGGATAAAGGGATCAGGAGAATTACCAGTAGACAGTGTTACCTGGGGTGTGGACAGTGTGAGCGAGGGGGTGAGACGGGGTAGGGAAGGCCTGCTGATTGCGCAGCATCATGTGGACCTTCACCCAGCTTTGTGGCTGGGAGGACCCCCCCCAACAGGCTGGACACGTGGCATGGGCACAGACACCATCACACCTGCTGACTACCCAGCCACCGCATCCTGTAGCCTGGACAGGACACACTCTTGAGTCCCCGTGTCCACCCGCAACAGCTTCCTTCATGCCCCTGTGGCCATGTGGGCCCCTCCAATCTGTCCCTAGCAGCCCGAGGGAGCTTCCTGCCCCCTTGTGAGGCCCCCAGGGCCCGGTAGGACTGCCCTCGACACACAGCTCATTGAAGGCCCTCCCTGCCTCCGCACCCTCACGCCCATGGAAACACTCACCATTCAGGGCAGGAGGGCCCTCACTGGGCAGAGCCCCCACCACACCCAGCCTGCACCCCTAGCTGTCACCCTGCATCCAGAGGCTCCAGTCCTGCACCCTGGAGCTGCTCTGACACTGCTCTTTCCCTCCCATCCTGGTGGGGGCCTGCAGCACCTGCCAGCTGCCCCCTAGATATGCCCAGCCCTGACCCTCACCACTGCCACCTGGGCCGCCCCCAGACCCAGATCCCTCACAGCCCCCCTATCCACTCCCCAAGAGGCTCTAAAATGTAAATACCATGAGTTCCTCTCCTGATTAAATCTCTCCTGCCCCCCACCCCCCGCCAGTGCTTCTGGAGCATAGCCCTAGCTCCTTGGCCATGCACAAGACCACTGCCCTCCTGCGACCCACCCTGCTCTACTCAGAGCAGAACCTAGCTGATCCAGACACACTCGGATCCCAGACTCAGCTGGGGAGCCACCCCCCTACCTCCATAGGCAGAGGCAGGAGCACCCCAGGGAACCTCCTGAAGGGAGGAGGCTCCTCTGTGTGGGACTGGGGGCAAAACTGAGGCAGGGACCAGGACCACCTGACCCTGACCAGCAGGGGGGCATCTTCCCAGGACTACCTTGGCATGAGAACCACGGAGCCCAGAAAGAGACCCCAACCCCTTGTTTAGGATCTGACCTTGGTGTGGGGGTGGCCGGGCTGACAGGTGTTCTTGTTTTTACCAAAATCTGAGCTTGTGGATCCATCCTGGGGCCAGCAGCTGCCCTGTGCCCTTTCACTGTCACCTGGGAGCCCACTGGTGCCCTATCCCCACAAGCCACTGCCCAGCTTTAATTGCCAGCATCACAATAATTCCAGTGGAGGGGTTTTATGTGGACACAGTCCGTGGAAGCAGGTCTGACAGCATCAGGATCATTTCCAAGTTCCACAGGCAGTGAGCTGATGGGGGCCCATGAGGTGAAGAAGGTGACCAGCTAGGTGGACCCTGCTGACCCACGTGCAGCCCCTCTCTGCTCCTATGGCTGGGGAAGCAGCTTCACACCCACTCTGCCTCAGTTTCCTATTCTGTACCATGGAGAAAATCCAAGCATTTGGGGTTTGTTCGCTGCTCAAACAGAAGGACCACCCACATGAGTGTCAAGTGGCACCCACTCAACCCAGCTGCGAGCATCATCCTACCTTGCAGGTGGCAGCGAAGGCAGGGGCAGGGAGGAGGGAAGGGAGGTTCCCAGAGGGTGGGTCCCCCCAGCTGCAGTGCCAATACAGTCTCTGGGTCCTGGGTTCCCCCATCCAAGACCTTGTGTCATGGACCCTGAGGCCCCCATCCCTGGCCTTAAGCATGTCCCTGTGAGGCTCACACATCATCTCTCCGAGGATCCAGGCCCTACTTCCAGTTCCCTGTGGGCCAGCCTGGTCCCATCTCCCACAGCCTCTAGCTCAGCTAGAGGTCAGCTGGGAGCAGATGTTGGGCAATGTTTGCTGGATGAGCAGAGGGCCGGCCGAGGCTGGCCAAGGGAGCCCAGGCTAGCCCACTCACCCACTGTGAGCCAGTGCCCAGGATGCTGGGGCAGGGCTGCAGGTAGGAGCTGGCCCTTCCTCAGATCTTGCCCCCCTCGAAGCACCTCAGAAGAGCTGCTGTCTTGAGCTAGGTGACCCCCCTAGGAAGGAGATGGAAGAGAGATGGGAGAGGATAAGCCCTGTAGGGATGTACCTTCACTGTCCTGGGGCTCCCAGCTCCACGTCACAGCTCCCAGAACTGTCAGCAGCTCTGTAGAAACAACCCCCACCTGATTCCAGGCCTCCCCCCTGCCCTGAGCCCTCAGGCTGCCCTATAAACACCTGCACTCTGGGGTTTAGACTCCCAAATCCACCCACCTACCAGGTACAGAGCATGTCCCCCAATGTAACGGCCGACCTGGGCCTGAGCACCTGTCTGTGTGGGAGGTCCAGGTATCCAGGTTGCGGGGAACACGGAGCCCACATCTGCATGTCAGGCAGGCAGGCACTCGGGGAGTAGCCCTGGGGGCACCGCTCTGCCCCATGGGGTCACTCGGGGACCCAGGACCTCAGCACAGCCAGGGAAGAGGTTGGGAGAGAGTGCTGGCATATCTGGGTAGCTCCAAGCCTCAGCAGCCACATCTGCGAAGTGGGGACAAGACCTCCACCCCTCTGGGAGCGGCACCCACTCTAGGAGTGTCTCAGGGAACCAGGGGGAAGGGTCCACCTGGTTCAGAGCCCTGAGTGGGTTTCGAGGAAGGAGCCTGCAGCCTGCTGGGGGAGCCCCTGTGGACAGCTGAGGACACCCCCAGAAGAGGGGCTGGCTGCCCGGATCTCAGGGTCACGGGGTCACAGGTCACTGAGTCCCTGCTACAGGTCCCACCAAACCCGCCCTCTCTGCCACCTTCCATCCTGATGCTGGGAGCCCACAACCAGGCCCCATTTAAAGAAACATCCCTGTTAAAACTCAGCGTACATATTTGATTTAATCACGGAGTGCTGATTTTTGCAAAGCAGGTCATGACCCTGGTCATTTTGTGAAAATGAATTGCCTGGGGAAAATGGAAATTGTCACTTTATTATAGGATTAAAACATTCAATCCATTTGAATGGTAATGGGAAAGAAGGCCAGCCCATGTCCTTCCTTCTCTTATTATGAATTAGGATCCAGGAGAGAGGCAGGTGGGGCTCCCGGGCAGCAGGCAGCCTTGGGTTTGATGCCCCTCCTGCACCTTCTCAGGGGACGGGGTGTTTCCACAGGGAGGGGAGGATCTTCCCACGCCTCTTCCTACCCCTCCCGTGGCAGCTGTCCCCTCCTGGGGGCTCTGGGGACCCCCCCCCCATGCTGACTCCGGCCTCCAGGGACTCCAGGTCCCTGAGATCCTTCTGCTGGGGGCTGTTCCTGCCTGAAGGTCCAGCCCTGGCCGAGAGTGTGGCCAGACCCGGGGGCTCTGGGCCATGCTCCTGTACCGTCCCGCAGGCCACCACAGCGAGATGCTCCAGAGAGGCCTAAGACCCATGGGGCAAACAGCGAGAAGAACCATTATAGTAAATAAATATGTGTTCATGCATCGTTCACTGCGGCAAGAACATAGAGCGGACAGTTTACTGTCGTCACCATTTCTAAGTGTCCAGTTCTCTGGGCACACTCACATCATTGTGCAGCCACTGCCACCGTCCAGCTCCAGAAACTTGTCTTTTGCCAGCCTGAAACTCTGTCCCCGGTAAATGGCAGGTGCGCCCTCCGTGTTATACCTCTCTCTCTATGGCACGAGCAGGTCTGTTACTTTTCATCCTGTGCTGTGTTCTGAGACTCTTGGGACAAGGTTCCAGCCTGCAGCCCTAAGGTGTCACCAGAGGATCCCAAGACCCCAGCTTGCATGAGCCTCTGAGGGAAGCAGGGGACAACCAATACCCAGGACCCCCGACTCTGAGGGTGCAGGACAGGAGACCCCAGCGGATACCCCGAGGTCACAGACAAGAAGCATGGGTGCCCTGCAGGGAGTCAGGTACTGGACAGGGTGGGGTTTGGGGTTGGTGGGAACTGAATGTGCACCTACTACCCTCACCCCAAGAAGTGAACTGAGCCCACTGCCTATTCCTGGGCATGATCAGGACCACATGCCACCCACAGGCAGGCCCCCCAAGCAGCTGGTGCCCATGCCATGGTGTGAACAGTGAAGAAGGCAGCCTTGGAGAGCGGGAAGGAGGCCTGGTGGTGGGGACAAAGACATGGGGCTGCTCTGGGCTCCCTCTCCTGGCAGTAGAAGGTGGGAGGTCACCGGGTCGTTGGGAAAAGACAGTGAGGGGACTCAGAGGTTACCTCTTGCTGCTCAAGCTGGCTTCTCACCTTCCCTTGGAGGGTCAGGAACACTGGAGTGAACGTCACTGGTGTGGGTCCCAGCTTGAGCTCCGAGGTTCATACTGGACTCTGTGCTACCTGGCAGGAGTGACCATGGGGCCCTCAGTTTCTGCATCCACCAGGTGGTCCACCAGGGAGGTGGCACCTCCCACCTGGCCTGCTGTCAGGTCTCCCCACCAGCTCCTCTCCGCAGCACAGGTCTCCATGGCAGGAAGAAGGTTCTCACTTATTGCCTTGCTGGACGGGCCGTCCACAGGGGCTTGGGCAGTGCATACCAATAAGGGCACCAGTGGGCAGGTGGGAGGCGTTGGCCTCCACCAGAACAAAATAATTAAAAGAGGATTCGGGGGGATCAGGCCTGCCTGTCGCTGGGGAGAGGCCAGCACTTAACTCTTCCCAGACTGGCCTGCTCGGGACAAACCTGTGACCAGGGCAGCATCAGGAGGACAGAGCCCAGGCCAAGGTGGCCAGGCCTAGAACACCAAAGAGGAGAGGCCTCGGATGGGGGGGCCCATAGCTCTGGGGTTCAGGCCCTCGCTCCTGACCGTGTCCTTCTGGGCCTTGCCCTTTGTCCTGTCCCCGTGTCTCCCCTGGGAACTCCACCGACCACCCTTTGCTTGCTGCCCCTTCCACTTGAGGCTCTAGAAAAGCCAGCCCCTGTCTCTGTTGAGTTCTGCAGGATGGACAAGAGGATAGCGTCCATTGGCTTGCCCAGGCTCCTGGGCTACCCTGGAGCCCTTCATCCCTAGGGGCGCCGCTGGCCCCTTCCCAGCCAGGCCACTGGCCACTGTCCACCAGCCTTTATTTCCTGAGCCAAAAGCAGAGAGATGGAGATGGACCGGCCTCACTCCCAGAGCCAAAAGTGTCTACCAGGCCCGGGTGGCCAGGCTCAGGCTACCCCGACCCACCATTCCATGCCAGGGTCTTCAGCCTTCCATCCACTCTCTGGACCCCCGACCCCCAACCCATACCGTCTCAGAAATTACTTTTGGCTCTGATGAGCCAGAGCTGGCTTTTGTGACAGCAAACCAGAAACCATGGAATACACGGCTCACATACCTTCTGCAGCTGGGCCTAGGGGCTATATTCATGTCCAAAGAATGTATTGAGCACCCGCTGTATACCAGCATGATGTAGCTACTGGGGAGACAGTGGAGCACAAGGTTGACAGCACCGTCCCCAGAGCGAGGGCTCTAGGGCAGATGCACAGGACGTATCAGCCATAAAAACTGAGACGGTCATTTGAAGCAGAAATACAGGCACAAAGTCCAGCCGGGGGACATGTCCCCTGTTCTGTTGCTGCTAACCAAGCCACTTCAAACATAAGGCAACAACCATTTTGCTGTGCTGGGTTGGGGATTTGGACAGGGCACAGTGGTGATGGTGCCCTCGGCTCCATCATGTCAGGGCCTCAGCCAGGTCTTGGAAGCTGGGGTAACCCCACAGCAGGGGATGAGCCATCTGGAGACAGCTTTCCTCACATTTTGGGGGTCCATGCCAGCTGCCATCTGGGACCTCCAGGTCCCCCTGGCCAGGACGCCTACAAGTGGCTGCTTGGGCTTCCTCACAGCATGGTAGCGGGTCCCTGGAGACTCGCTGGAGCCCTGCAGGGGAGCCGGGGGCTGGGGTGTAGAAACTGAGGTCCAGAAAGAGACCCAAGCTGCCCTGGGCCACATAGTGAGATATGGTTGACTAGACATCGGAACCCAGAGCCACATCCCAAACTATTACCTGCCACCCTGGTGCTCACCCCGGGGGTTTGGAATCTGTGATGAGACAGATCCCCTGGCAGGGACTGGACTGTGGCACTGGCAAAGTCCCAAATACCTGAGTGACCTCAAGCCTGGCTCCACAGAAGACACTGGCCAGACACAAGCCAGTGTCTCTGGACCCCAGGCCTGGTCTGGCAGAGGATAAGAGAACTCCAAGCCCTCACCCCGCCCCACCCTGCCCCTAAGGACAACATGACACCTGACTTGGGCATGACCTCACAACACAGGGGTGTGCTTTTGCGTGCTGGGCAGGGATCAACTCACCCGAGTCCTGCTGCCCCACGTCACACCCACAGACACTGAGGCACAGGGAGGGGCAGCGGCGGTTCTTGGCAGAGGGAGGGGGAGGGTATGGGGAGCCAGGAGCCATAGGGACTCTCTGCACCCGCCCTATGGCTCAGCCAGGAAGCCCCTCCTCCCGGCATGGGCAGGCAGGTCTCTAAACCCAGCACTGCCATCAGCCTGCTTAGAGAAGCCTGCAAGCTTAGGGAAGGCATCCCCAGGGGCCTCTGAAGCATAAACAAGTGGGTCCCACAGGAGCAGAGCCATCCTGGGGCGTCCTGCCTGCCCTCTAGCCCAGGTTCCTGTCCTCACTCGCCCACTGGGGTCATCCTGGACTGCAGCCGGGACACATGGATCTTCTGTCCCCTGTGCCAGGGTTTCTGGGGCCTGATGCAGCCCAGAGAAGCCCGGGACACATCCCTGCGGGCCAGGACCCTGCTCCTGGAGCCCCTCATTCCGGCCTCCATCCTGCTTCTAGCAGGACCATCATCCCTTTGTCTCCGACCCCACCACGTGGGGTGTGTGGGAGCAAGACGGACACCCAGAAGGTGGAGCCGGTGCAGACCCAGGAGGCCCAGCTCAGGACTCCAGCCACACCAGCTGCAGATTCGGCCCCCAACCCCTGCCAAGGCCTGTGCAGACCCTCCCAAACACACATGGCGGGTTTTTTATTAAACTTCCTTGTTAATTGCACAAGTAATGCATGAATACATCTGGAGTGAGTTTTAAAACAAATCCCAGACACCATATCATTTCACTCATAAATACTTCAGTATACAAATGGGGCTTTAAATAATTTGCTGTTGAAATGATGTTGGTTTCTCCTATGATCAACACGGTACACACTAATAGCGCAAAGAGGATGGGAAAGGAACCCCAGGCAGCTTCGGGGACAGAGGCCCAAACGGTCGGTCCGCACCTCCGGTCCTCAGCCAGGGCCTTTCCTGGCCACGCTCGGCACCTGCGGCTGCTGGTCCGTGGGTTTTCCACGGCGCTGAGCACGCTGTGCCGATTCCATGGGGCTGCGCTCTCCTCCCTTACCGCCGGATTTGCTTTTCCCCGGGGCTGTTATCAGCTCATGAAACATCTATCCCCATGGCCTCCTGTTGGGTGCAATTCTTTGCGGTTATAAACACTGCACTGAACATCTTTGTGCTGGAGACGATGTATGGTTTTTGGATCATTCTCCAAGGAGAGGTTCCCAGACGCCAGATCCCACCATCAAAGCTCCCGTCCCCAAATTGCTTTCCAAGAAGACACAAACACTGTTGAAACCCTCATAAATCATGGCAGGGGCAGGGGCTCCCTGGTGCAGCAAGGTCACTGGAGCAGCAGGGCCCTTCTTGCCCCTCGGGTGGGACGGTGTGTGGGAAGGAGGCCTGGAAGGCCAGGCTCTGTCCTCAGCCGCCACTGCCTTGCTCACGGTGGCAGCTGGACACTAGCCCAGCCTGTCAAGTGGGCACACATCCACATGGGCCATCAGTGCCCAGCCCAGGCTTGTCCGAGGCCTTGTCTGGCCCTTGCATGCCCCCCCGCCAACACTCTGGCCTCATGGAGACTGGGTTCAGCACCCAGAGGAACAGACGGCCCTGTCCATTTTCCAGTGGCTCCATCCACTCTGCAGGAATTCAGGAGCTGGGAGAGGCTGGGGAGGGGAGGAGCCACCTCTGGGTGTGGATTCAAGGATGTTTGTTTTCATTCCTCCTCTCCCCTGGGCCTCAGTCTGAGCCCCCAGGGGAAGGAAGGCAGCTTTGCCAACCTGCACAAGGAAGCTGGGGCCCCAGACCCCATCTATCACCACCTGCTCCTTCCTGGGGCCCAGAGAGGGTTTGTTACTTGCTTGGAGCCACAGCCACCCCGTCAGACCTCTGCTGGTTTCCCCTCAGCCCTGACCCCACAGCAGGAGGCCCAGCAAGCAGGACACAACAGTGGCCCCATCTCTGGGCCACCTCCAGGTGCCAACACCTAGCCAAAACCAGCACCTGTGGGAGCCTCCCCAAGGCAGGCAGCATCCCCACTTCACAGACCCAGAAACTGAGGCTAGGCCTGGGAGGCTCCAGCAGAAGTTCGCAGCCAAGCAGCAGGGGTGCTGGGGGAGGGCTGTGGTGCCCCCCACGCCACCCCCAGGCCTGCTCTCTTGCCCCTTCCCCTGCCCTGGTTTGAGGGTGGATTTCTGTCTATTTTCGGATGCCTGGCCTGTCCCCTGGGTTCCAGAAAGGATCAAACCAAACTAGGTGAGAAATCCTGGCAGAGGGAAAATGGGAGTAGGTGGCAGATGGAATTGTACCACTTCCTGTGGGAGGGAACCCCAGGAAGACAGGAGGCCGGTAGAGCTGGGGGTCACCAGCCCAGGACTGACCCCATGCACCCTCTGTCACTGGGGCAAATCCCCACAGTGCTGCCGCTGCCAGGAACCCCCCAAAGTCCCAGCCCCCAGCCCCCAGCCCAGCCAGGAGGGAGCCCCACCAGGAGCCCCCCAAAGCCCTACCCCTAGCCCCCAGCCCGGCCAGGAGGGAGCCCCACCAGGAGCCCCCCAAAGCCCTGCCCCTAGCCTGGCCAGGAGGGAGCCCCACCAGGAACCCCCCAAAGCCCCAGCCCCCAGCTCCCAGCCTGGCCCGGAGGGAGCCCCACCAGGAACCCCCCAAAGCCCCAGCCCCCAGCCTGGCCAGGAGGGAACCCCACCAGGAACCCCCCAAAGCCCCAGCCCCCAGCCCGGCCCGGAGGGAGTCCCACCAGGAACCCCCCAAAGCCCCAGCCCCCAGCCCAGCCAGGAGGGAGCCCCGCCAGGAACCCCCCTAAAGCCCCAGCCCACAGCCCACAGCCCCCAGCCCCACCAGGAAGGAGCCCCACCAGGAACCCCCCAAAGCCCTGCCCCCAGCCCCCAGCCTGGCCAGGAGGGAGCCCCACCAGGAGCCCCCAAAGCCCTGCCCCCAGCCCCCAGCCCGGCCAGAAGGGAGCCCTGCCAGGAGCCCCCAAAGCTCTGCCTCCAGCCCCCAGCCCGGCCAGGAGGGAGCCCCACCAGGACCCCCCCAAAGCCCCAGCCCCCAGCCCGGCCCGGAGGGAGCCCCACCAGGAACCCCCCAAAGCCCACCCCAGCCCCCAGCCGGGCCAGGAAGGAGCCCCGCCAGGAACCCCCCCAAAGCCCCAGCCCCCAGCCCCCAGCCCGGCCAGGATGGAGCCCCATCAGGAGCCCCCAAAGCCCTGCCCCCAGCCCCCAGCCGGGCCAGAAGGGAGCCCCGCCAGGAACCCCCCCAAAGCCCCAGCCCCCAGCCCCCAGCCCGGCCAGGAGGGAGCCCCATCAGGAGCCCCCAAAGCCCTGCCCCCAGCCCCCAGCCCGGCCAGGAAGGAGCCCCACCAGGAGCCCCCCAAAGCCCACCCCAGCCCCCAGCCCGGCCAGGAAGGAACCCCATCAGGAGCCCCCAAAGCCCTGCCCCCAGCCCCCAGCCCGGCCAGGAAGGAGCCCCACCAGGAGCCCCCCAAAGCCCACCCCAGCCCCCAGCCCGGCCAGGAGGGAGCCCCATCAGGAGCCCCCAAAGCCCTGCCCCCAGTCCCCAGCCCGGCCAGGGAAGGAGCCCCACCAGGAGCCCCCCAAAGCCCACCCCAGCCCCCAGCCCGGCCAGGAGCTCCCCCACCGCCCGCCGGCCCTCCCCGGCCCCTCCATCCCCCGCCCCCGCGGCCCCCCACCCCGAGCCCCAGCCCAGCGTAGGCCCAGCCCCAGGTGCGCGGCCGGCCGGAGGGGCGGCTCCAGCTGTCAGTCGGCGGCGCATTACACGCTGTAAGAAGGTGTTGACAGGAGCAGCTGGACGCGGGCGGGTGATGAAAAGAAGCAAATTCTCTGCGATTCCTCGCGGGGCCTCCTAGCGGCGAGGGGCGCCCCCTGCCGGCGGCGCGCGGGACGGCCCCGACCCCAGGTGCGCGGCCCCATTGCGCGGGTGGGACACTGAGGCCACCTACGGGGGCGGGGGCGCGGGCCAGCCAGAGGGGTCACAGGCGGGCGGGGCCGAGCCCCTGCAGGCCTCCTCTCTGTGAGCTGCAGGGGGTGCAGGGGGTGCAGGGGGGCCCCAGGAGCCGTGTGCAGGGCACAGCAGGAGGAAGGGGAGGCGCAGGTGGGGATGGAGGGGGCGGGAGCTCATGAGCCCACAGGCCAGGTGCAGACCCACCCCAGGGCACCTGCTCGGGGATGGGGGAAGAAGGGCTCTGGGGGCTCCCTGACGCCCTCATGGCAGAGGCCTTTCCCACACAGGCAGGGATTCAGGGACGGGAAATAGGGGACACCACGGCCTGCCCTTCCCTCCCCCTCCTCCCAGGGACAGAGATGTCCCGGAAATGGACCCTGAGACACAGGGGCAGATGGGCTAGACAGCACTGGACTCCGGAGGAGACATTGCCCCCTGCTTGAATGCTCCCACTGACAGGGAGCCCACTATCTTCCCCCCAAGCAGCCCATCTTCTCTCTGGGCCTCTGAAAGAGTTAGAAATTCTCATTCTGAGTGGATTCTTTCTCCTGATCACCCCCTGCCCTATGGTCTTCAGCACTGGCCTCTGGACGTTGATCTGACAAACATGTGCCGAGTACCTACTATGCGTTAGGGACTGTTCTTGGTGCTGGAGCCATTCTTTAGGACCTAGGAGGCATTGAGGGAGAAAGTACATCCCAGACAGAGAAGGGAGGAAAGGAATCAGGAGATGGAGGTTTTGCGGATGATGTCCAAGAGTGTCCCCTGATTTCCATAGTCTTTGTGTGAGCCGGCCCATGACTCAGCCCACTGCAGCCACTGGTGACCCCATGTAACCCAGAAGGGTCAGCGGGCCCAGCCTTCCTCTCAGCCCCGACATGGATGTGGGAGCACAGGTATGGATATTTCTGTCCCATGCAGGGCTCACTTAGCTCCAGCCCAGTCATGGGGGTCCAGCCAGCGACACCTGCTCTGGGCTGGAGCTCCCTGAACCCACCCTGCTCAGCTGTGCAGATGCAGAGGCACAGAGGTACAGAGAGGACTCCGGAGGAGACCTTGCCCCCTGCTTGAATGCTCCCACTGACGGGGAGCCCACTATCTTCCCCCCAAGCAGCCCATCTTCTCTCTGGGCCTCTGAAAGAGTTAGAAATTCTCATTCTGAGTGGATTCTTTCTCCTGATCAGCCCCTGCCCTATGGTCTTCAGCACTGGCCTCTGGACATTGATCTGACAAACATGTGCCGAGTACCTACTATGTGTTAGGGACTGTTCTTGGTGCTGGAGCCATTCTTTAGGACCTAGGAGGCATTGAGGGAGAAAGTACATCCCAGGCCTGGGCCAGAAGATAGGGAACAAGCATTTTTTTTTTAAACATTTTTTTTTAATCTTTATTTATTTATGATAGTCACAGAGAGAGAGAGAGAGGCAGAGACACAGGCAGAGGGAGAAGCAGGCTCCATGCACCGGGAGCCCGATGTGGGATTCGATCCCGGGTCTCCAGGATCAAGCCCTGGGCCAAAGGCAGGCGCCAAACCGCTGCGCCACCCAGGGATCCCGGGAACAAGCATTTTAAAAGTTTCTTACAGATTTTATTTATTTATTCATGAGAGACACGGAGAGAGAGGCAGAGACACAGGAGGAGGGAGAAGCAGGCTCCATGCAGGGAGCCCAATGTGGGACTTGATTCCAGGACCTCAGGATCACACCCTGAGCCAAAAGCAGATGCTCAACCACTGAGCCACCCAGGCATCCTGGGAACAAGCATTGATTCTGTATTTCCTGTGTGCCAGACATCAGGCCTCCCCATTTCACGAATAAGGAAACTGAGGCTCAGGAGTTTTAAAGCCCTGTGCCAGGCACCAGGCAGGTTGGGATGGGCCAGACTCTGCCTTGCCCATACGGTGGGCCTAGGGACGCTGTGACCAGACTGGCCTGGTGCTATGGCAACCATCTTGCCATCGATGGAGGCTGGGAGAGATGCCAACACAGAAAACATCAGAACTGAGAGATGGGCAGAGGCTGGGTCTTAATGACTATGAACTTCTGGATCAAGCTATGCCTGAAACTAGACCCTCGAATTTTCACTTCAGTGAAATCACAGATTCCTTTTTTTGCTTAAGTCAGTTTGAATTGAACTTTTCTGTTACCAGCAATGCAAAGAATGCTAAGTTCAAAGGATCTGTTGTCCCGAGAAGAATTCCTAAGCATGGTGTTGGGGGCGTTGGGGAAAGAAGGGACAGGCCACACACTCTTATAACAACAGCTAACGTTTACCCAGGGCTAAGAATGTACGAAGTGAAGAGCTGTTCGTGGGTTAGCTCACTAGGTCTTTACATGAACCCCTGTGAACCGTATTCCATCACATCTGGTATATCCGTTAGTTAAATAATGCTGGCTGCTGTGACAAATAAGCCCCTGCAACTGTCAGTGACTTAAAGTCAAAGTTTATGACTTGTTCCTGCAAAATCCCAGGAGGTGTTTGGCAGTCGGGGCACATGTGGTGACCCAGAGCACGGGGCTCCTTCCATCTGGGGGCCTCAGAATGCACTGGATCTGCCTGGTTGGCCCACGAGAACAGAGAGAGAGAGAGAGAAGGAAGGAAGGCGGGAAGGAAGGAAGGAAAGGAAGGGAGAAAAAAAGGAAGGAAAGGAAGGAAGGAAGGAAGGAAGGAAGGAAGGAAGGAAGGAAGGAAGGAAGGAAGGAAGGAAGGAAGGGGAGCACCCTGGAAAGAGTCTATGGGCCAGGCCCGCAGGCTTGCATTACTTCTGCCTGCATCACACTGGCCACAGCTCGGGCTTGTGGCCACTTCTGGTCTCACTGGGTGCCCAGGAGGGAAAGGAAAAGATCCCCTTTTGCTCTGAGAGATCTTACTCTAAGTCTCATCAACAGGATAAGACACAACCAGGAGCCAGGATCCAAACCACCTGAAAACCGTGAGATCCCACCTCACACCCATTAGGATGGCTTCTACTAAAACCCCAGAAAGCAACAGTGCTGGTGGGAACGTAAGAAGATGCCACCAGCCACCACTGTGGAAAACAGCTCCCCCAAAGTTAAATATACAGTTACCGTAGCATCCAGCAGCTCCCCTCCCGAGTATACACCTGAAAGAATTGAAAGCAGGGTCTTTTTTTTTTAGATTTTATTTATTTATTTATTTATTTATTTATTTATTTATTTATTTATTCATGAGAGACACAGAGAGAGAGAGAGACAGAGACCAGGCAGAGGGAAAAGCAGGTCATGACCTTGGGGCTGTGGGATCAAGCCCCATGTCCTTCAGGCCCCACGCTCAGCAGGGGTCTACTTGAGGATTTTCCCTCTGCCCCTCTCCCCACTCTCTGTCAAATAAACAAATAAATAAAATATTTAAAAATAAACTAAAATAAAATGACAGATTGCATGTTGGGGAGATCACCGTGCTGGCTGTTCTCGTGGCAATTGGGCAGCAAACGGGCATCCTGGAAGGCTGGCATTTGGTGAACATGCATCACGGACATGGAAAGGCCCAGGCCCTGGGCCCCTGACACAGTGGTCACCTGCAGACAAGGGTTCTTGCTTGATGGGGACAGAGCCTCAGTGTGGGAAGATGGAACATTCTGGAGATGGACAGTGGTGATGGTGGCATAGCTATGTGCATGTGCTTAATGCCCCCAAACCATGCACGTAAATATGTATGTCTGAGCAGGCGGTGGCAATTGGCAGGCGACCGGCTCCCCGCCAGTGCTGTGGCCTCCGCAGAAACCACTCCCTGACCACGGCCCCCTTTATGACCCAGCCGGTGGGGCAGTCCTCCACGGCTGCTGGAACGCATTACCCCACACTTAGTCAACTCCAAACAACACAACAATTTCCTTATAGTTCTGGGGTCAGAAGTCTACACTGGATCCGGCAGTCGCTTCTGGAGGCTTTCCTGGCCTCTTCCAGCCTCTGCAGACCACCTGCCTTCCGTGGCTTGGGGCCCTGCCTCTCCTGGTCCTCTTGCCTCTCTGCCTGCCTGTCCCTCTCTCGTAGGGACCCTTCTGATTCCCCACCCACCCAGTCCTACGATAACCCCAACAGCCTTGACTCACTCACAATGGCAAAGTCCTCTCTGCCAAATTGGGAACTCTACTCCCAGGTCCTTGGGGGGCCATTATTCAGCCACCACACTTGGGTCTCAGACTTTCTTACCTCCATGGTCTGGAAAGCCACAGGCAGCCAGGGTGGCCCTGGTGCTGAGATAGCATCACCGTACACACATCCCTGATGTCCAGACAGAGTCACCAGAGCTATCATGGGGCATGGATTATTCTCTCCTGCGTACTTTGGTATTTGGCGGGGGGTATTTTTTTTTTTAAGATTTTATTTATTCATGAGAGACACAGAGAGAGGCAGAGACATAGGCAGAGGGAGAAGCTGGCTCCCTGCACAGAGCCTGATGTGGGACTCGATCCCGGGACTCCAGGATCACGCCCTGAGCTGAAGGCAGACGCTTAACCACTGAGCCACCTAGGCATCCCTTTGGTGGGGGTTTTAAAAAGAGATTTATTTATTTATTTATTTATTTATGAGAGAGCTTGGGGGGGGGTGGCAGAGGAAGAGAGAGGATCTTAAGTAGATTCCCGCTGAGTATGGAGCCCCACATGAGGTTCGATCTCATAACCTGAGATCACAGCCAGAGCTGAAATCTAGACAACTACCAGGCGCCCCTACTTTGGTATCTTGTAGTTCCTACAATGAGCATGTGCTATGCTTACAATCAGCACAACGGATCATAGGGTGATTGGTGATATAGGACAGATGACAGACCAACAAATGGCAGGTGGGCTTTCCTGCCAGCAGTGGCACCTGGTCATCGAGTTCAGATGATGACCAGTGCCCAGGGTGGAGCCGGGATGGTGAGTAAGAAGTCAGTGCTGTGCCCCCAGCTGGTCCTGGGGCAGCAGCCGAGAGAGAGCAGTGAGGTCCATGTCCCAGAGGCTCAGAGCCAGAGGAAGATCGGGGCTGGACCAAGGAGGAATCTGAGTGGATCGGGGGCTCGGGCTAAAGCCGGGGGGTGGACACTTCATCGTTCCTGTCACCTGCTCTCTTAATTCCTGCATCATCTGTGGGAGTCCTTGGTGTGGCCTCACCAAGAGGCCCAGAGTGGTGCTGAGACCTGCTCACGCCCACATGGCCCGAAGGAGGCCCAGTGATGCCCTGAGCTTGCACAAAGCTAGGGGACCAGGGGCCTGGGGGGTGGAGGGACAAGTCACTCCTGAGAGGTGGGCTCGGGGTGGAGACAGAGATGCTCCAAACCCGGCCAGAGGTGTTTTAAGGGCTTCCCCTCCCCGCGGAGAGCTCACAGGGTCTGGGACCAGCCCCAGAATCCCAGAATCCCAGAATCCCAGAATGCCCCTAGCCGGGAGCAGCAGGATTCCCCATTTGTCAGGAATTCAATTAGGTGGGAGAGTCCTTATTAATTTTATAGGCTTTGCTGGTCTGGAGGCTGCGCCGGGGGCGAAATCGGAGGGCCGCCTCTTCCCTCAGAGCTCGGGGTCAGCCTGCAGAGGCGGCGCGAAGGCACTAGTCGAGGTATTAATGAGATGCCTCTAGGTGCAAATAATAGTTTAATAGGTGTGACTTACCGGGGGGCGCCCTCCCCTCGCCGCCACGCACCTCCCGCACACCCAGACAGCCCGCCGCGCCGGCCTCCCTGCCTCGTTAGAATAAGTAATTAGAGTGTACGAACACTCACTTTGACACTTTAATAAAGTGTCAGCCATCACCAATTTGGTATTTAATAAAATAAAATTAAATATTTATTACATTTTTGTATGCATTGTATTTAAAACACATTTGGCCCCCAGTCACCACCCCTTCCTAGCACCCCAAGATTTTAATCCCAAGGACACCCCTTCCCACCTGTCAGGAGCCACCCTATGGCAGGAGACGGGGCTGGTGATGGGACATGAGGCAGCTGGCCGGGGGGGTGGGGAGGCCCAGGGAGAGGTGTGGTGGGAAGAGAGGAGTCCCCCCCGGGTGAGAAAAGGCAACAGACGGACCCCCACAGACACCTAAGAAGGTTTGAAGGCCTTGGTCTTTCCTGCTTTGCTGTTATTCTGGACCAAGACTAGCTCCAAAGCACTTCTTGTCCTGTCCCACCAGCCCCCCAACAACTTGCCGAGGGCCACTGAGGGCCCCTGTGGAGCCAGCAGTGCCCGGAGCCTTCAGGACAGCAGGCCCCAGGTGCACCTGGGGAGCAGGCAGGTGCATGGAGGTGGGGCCAGGGCCCTGGAGTGGCCGGCTGCATGGACCCCAGGTTCAGAGTATCCCAAAGACCCCAAAAAAGCCTCAACCTCCCAGAGCAGACCCACCCTGAGGATTTGGCAGGGGTCTGAGGAGTTGGGGGTCACACTGCATGTGCCATAAGTGGTGGAGCAGCCACCAGCGCAGCTTCCCTCTGAACCGAAGCCTGGTTTCCCCCTCTTCTCGCCCCTGCACAGCCTCCCCCACAGCTACCATAAAAATATTGTTTCTGATAAAAGTAGTAACCGGGAGGTTTAAATGCAGGAGATGGAGAGCAGGCGGGGAGCAGCGTTAGGAAAGCCTCTGTTACGCAGGAGCAGGGGGTGATGTGAGAACCACACTGGACCCCCACCCAGGACCTGCTGTGGGCGGTCCTGGATCCGTGCACCCAGCCAGGAAGCTTGAGACCGCAGGGGCCCAGCACCGTGGGCCCAGCGCTCCCCGTGGAACACACGCTCTCGGGACAATGAGCAGTCATAGGACGTGCGCCCCCGAGGTGTGGTCAGGAGTGTGCTCGGCTGCACGTCCGTGGGGGCTGGAAGCTGGGAAGGACCAGACGCCCCGCGTCGGGAGTGGAGTACGGTACAGCAAGGAAAAAGCCCCCTCCACAGACCTACTCAGCATGGAGTGAAAGGAACCTGACATCACTGCAGGATCCCGCGTATCAGACGTCTAGGTCAGGCAAACGCCACTGGTGGGGAGGCGGGAGTCCTTCCGGGCTCTTCTGCTGAGCTGACGGTAGGGGCTTGGCTTGACACCCCTCCTCAGAAGGGCACCCCGGAGGCATCCCCCAGCTCCCTCTGCAGGCCTGGAGAGCCGAGGGCCCCCCCACTTGGGATGCCCCTGCCGAGAAAGGCCCTCAGCTCTGCTCATCTCCCCAATCCTGCCCCACGCCCACCCCCAGCAGGACATTCTGTGCCATCACCCGCCCACACCAATGCCCCATCACCGTCCCCGTCCCCGCTGGCCTCCCAGCTGGCCGTAGCCTGCTGCTGGCCAGGAGCCCGAGCCGGAGCCTGTGCTGCACCCCGGCCAGCTGAGCTGGGCGGGGGGCCCTGGCTGCCTCCAATGCTGGACCCCTAACACCCACAGGCTAGAGGCTAACCCAACGCACCCCAGGCCACACTGCAGCCCGTGGCCAAAAGAAAAATCAGAAAATTGGCTCCTGACTTTTTTGTGGCAACCTGGTATTTTGTTCATCCTGGACTTTGTTAATTTGGAGTATTTGGAGTACTAGACCAAGCTCGCTGATGGCGCTGCTGTGCACCCTGACCCCGACCGCCTTG
Source organism: Vulpes lagopus (assembly GCF_018345385.1). Classification (NCBI taxonomy): domain Eukaryota; kingdom Metazoa; phylum Chordata; class Mammalia; order Carnivora; family Canidae; genus Vulpes; species Vulpes lagopus. Next base: position 104,522,272 of record NC_054826.1, on the reverse strand, counting down.
AGGCCGTCCCGGTTAACCCAGTAGCCAGAGCAACACGCGCAGTCAAGTCTCCGAGCCCCCGAGCCCCGTGCAGGGCGCCCATCAGCTGCCCTGCCCCCAGTGTCCAAGCAGACCTCCGTCCCCAGCAGAGGCCCAAGGAGGCCAGGCGTGTCAGGGCTGGTTATGTGACAAATATGCAAGGTTCTGAGAGACACTGAGTGGAGATAACCGGCACCTGACGCCCAGTGGGACAGCGGGAAACCGCCGGCTCCTTTCCCGTCTCTGTCTCTCCCTCCCCCCACCCATGTTTGCAGCAGAGCCCTGTGAATTAAATGCACAGAAGATGGGGTTCCACTTGATTCACAAACTCCCCCGCTCTGCCCATAACCAGCACCCTCCCAGCTTGCTAGGAGCCAGCAGTACCACCGCTGCCTCCTCTTCTGCCAGCGGCTCCGCTCCCTTTGCAGACAGGGAAACTGAGGCTCCCGCAGGAGACTCCACGTGCCAGACCACCAAGGAGCAGGGGAGAGGCAGGTGATTCCCATCTAAACCCATGGCTGGAGCCACAGCACCCTTGATCTTGTTGCTCCCACCCCATTAACTAGCTCGTGGACCTTGCTAACCTGGAGGTCAAGGTGGGGGTGACTTGGGTGCGGTGAGGTCATAATCAGGCAGGCAAGGTGGAGGGAGCCAGGGAGCTGGCAGGACGCTGAGGGTGAGGGAGGGCAAGTCCCTGGGCCCCCAGCGCCCCCAAGGCCCCACGTTGCTTCCAGATTAGCTTCCACGACTACAGGGCCCGGCCGCCAGCAGCACACGCCACAGACAGGAGTGCCAGCAGGGCAGGTCAATCCCAGCTGCCCCTCCATGACCACCCCCGCCCCAGGAGCCAGGCCAGGGGGCTCCTTCCTGTCCCTCAACCCCCAGATTCTGCAGGTAGGCTGCCCTGCTCAGCTGCATGGTTGGCTTTGGAAATTCCGCTGGGAGGCCTTATTTGTTGGTATCTGTGGCAGGGGTACATGAGAGGGGTCTGGCTGGGAGGTGCAGAACCAGGGCCTATACAAACCCCTCCCCACAGTGGATGAGAACCCAGGGTGCAAACCCAGCTGGGGATTTCCTCGAAAGGTTCCATAGCTCCAGACTGTGGCCAGGGCAGGTGTGTGATGCCACCAGAACCACAAGACCCTTAGCGAACCCCCATGTCGGAGAGGGACTGCCCAGGGGTCTAGCCCAGACCCAGTGGCCTTGCCTCAATGACCCAAAAGCCCCAGAATTGTATTCCAACCTCCAGCCTCCTGCTAGAGGCCCATCCCCGAAGCCTGTGCTCAGACCCTCCCTAGGGACGCCTTCTCACACCTGCTCCCTGCATGTGGGGCGAGGGATCACAGTGACAGCCCCTCTCTGGGTGCATGGTGTCATACTGGCTCGGGTGCTGGGACCTCAGGCATTGGCCGGGAGCTGGGGGGCCCCAGGGCCTGTGGCCATCCCAGGCATGACCCCACCCCCTACCCCGAGGAGCCTTCTCTCCTCTTCCAGTCTTTGTGGATGGTGCTTGGGTACCCAGGGAGGCAGTCCCCAGAGCAGCCCTTACCTCAGGGAAAGCCCTGGGCCCTGTTGCTCGGCAACCGCCTGGTGCAACCCTGGGCAACCGCCACCACTGGGTCTCGGCAAAGGCCCGTGTTTCCACTGCGTCAGCCCCTGGGTCCCGGGAGCCAGGATGGAGTGGCCCAGGGTAGCGCCAGCCTCCTGCCCCATCACACCTTCCCCCTGGGCCCTGGCGCGAATGTCCTGCCCCAGCATGGGAGCCACAGCGGCACCTGGCCCGCCGTCATTGGTGTGGGACGGGGTGGTAGGACTTTGCAAACTGTAAAGTGCCCTGTGTCCCTGAACTGGTCTGGTGCCCCAGGTCCAGCTACCGCGGACAGTAAATCCCAATCTGCAAAACTATACAAACAGCCCCAGCTGCATTTGCATCAAAATTGGTTGCAAAGAGCAATTAGCACTTCATTAATAATCAATGAGGTGCCAATTTACACATCATCCAAGAACAAATTGCAGATTCGGCTTGGCCTGTGACAGGCAGGGCTGTGGTGCCAGCCCTGGCAGAGAGGTCCAGAAGTGACGCAGAGGGGCCGCTGGGGCCCTACCCCACTTGCCTCTGCCCTCACAGAGGCAGGGAGGCCCCAGAGCAGGTGCCCACAGCTCGCTGCAGGTGCAGAGAGGATGGCGTGGCTGCCCCTGGCCACGGAGGGACTCAAGGAGCCGCCAGCGCCCCCCACGGTCCAGCCTGAGTGAAGCTCCTTCCAACGGTTTCTGGAAGGCCTGTTCCGTGCAGGCTGAGGAGGGAACGGAACCTATTGTTTGTCCCTTGGCTGTCATAGGGAAAGCGGGGCCTTTCCTGAGTACCTACTGTATACCTGTCCTGCCTCCCTTTTCAGTCCATTTTGTAAGCAGAGAGACCAGACAAAGAAGGCAGCAGGACCTGTGCGTGGCCCGGGGCTCCATGCAGAGGCCCAGCGATCCTGTGTGTACCCTGACAGACTTCACTTCTTGTCTCCACGGCCCTGTGAGCCTCTCTGCTTAAGAATCCCTTTCTCATGGTCTGGGTCAGTCAAGGAGGGCTCCCTGGAGGAGGAGGGGGCCAACTCAAAGGACTACTTTTACTTTCTTCCTTCCCCAGACCAGGCCTTTGCCACCGCTGTCTCCAACCAGCGAGGGTGCCCCCAGCTTGCTGCCTCCTCACCCATTGTCATCTATCTGCTGCACAAAATGCTTGCTCTCACTGGCTGGGGAGTACCCTCAGTGCTGACAGGCAGTGGGTGCTCTGGAAATGTGGACAGTGATCAAGAACAGACCCCCAGGTGAACACTGGCAGAGGGAGTAGCCTGTGCAAAGGCCCTCAGGTAAGACTGGAGCAGACATAAGGGCCCGTTGGCATGGGGACCAAAGTGGAGGGCTCCCGGTGGGGAGGGGAGGGGAGGGTGAGGAGGCTGGCTGAGATGCAATCCTGGATTTTATTCTGGGGTCTCCAGCAAGAAATGGAGGATGTGGCCTGGTGTCCATTGGCTGCCATGTGAGGCTGCTTGGGAGGGGACACAGGCAGGGACCACAGAGGGCATCTGAGGGCCACGAGGGAGGGTCTGAGGGCAGCTCCAGCACAGGTGGGCCCTGGCCGCGGGCGGGATGGGGCGTGGCCTCTGCTTGTCGCCAGCAGGTGTAAGGAGATTCCCAGCTGGGGACACACACAACTTCTCCGATTCCACCCAGGCCCCGGCCTCCTTGCCGCCTCCTGCCTGCACCCGCCACCCTCACCATGAGATTGAATTTACAACGGACTCCAACACATTTAAATCCATTTATTGCAAAATTACTTTTCAATAATTACATCACCGTGCCGACTGTGTTGCATAATGAAATTAGCATGAGGGATATTAGAGAGAATATAAAATTATAAGAAATATTGAAATACCTCTTCCCCGTCTGTCTTCATGAGGCCCCGTAGCTTAACTGGGGAGCGGGCGTACCTCATGGACGGGATTGGAATGCACAGAGTGTAATTTTATAATGTCTTTTGTATAAATTAATTATAACAGTTATTGCAGGTTTCTATTATTGGATTGAAATTTCCCTCTACTGAAGGCTATTAGGGGAGAGTGGGACCCTGGCTCGTGGCCCTGAGTCCCCTGGGGCAACAGAAAGGAGCGGGCGGGGGCCTGGGCTGCAGGGTCAGAGAGATCAGAGTTCAACTCTTGGCCTGCTGTGTGTCTTCAGTGGAGTGGTGTAGCTTCTCTGGGGCAGGTTCCCCTCGGCTGCTAAGAACAGTCCTGCCACAAACCCAGGTACGTTGCCGTGTCGGTGTGGCCGTTGCGTGTCACTGCACAGCGGACAGCTCCCAGACGCACTGGGCGCCGTACACGTTGTTCAGCACTGGCAGTTCCTGTGGGTCAGCAGCCTGGGAGATACTCCATTAGAGGCTCCGGCTCGGGGCTGCTCGCGGGGCGGCCTCTCTGAAGGCTCACCTGGGGTGGAGGACCTCGGATCAGGACTCACAGGCCAGCCCTAATCCATGCTGGGAGGGGCTTCACCAAGGGGTAAAGACCCCAAGGCCGGGGTCACTGAATGCCGTCTTCTCTTGCCTTGGGATTTCACAGGGCGGGTCCCCAACAGCCCAGGGTGTGTAGTCCCGAGAGGACCTGTGTTCTTGTCCTGCTTCAAAGGTGGCGAGCCCAGGGCAGCTTTCTGGCCTCCACAGCCCTGTCTGCCGAACCTAGGATCAGGAAACCTCGGAGGGGTGCAGGGGGCCAGGGGGACATAGACAGAACCTGCGCCTTCTTTCTGTCCCCGTGTTGCCAGAACGACTGGCTGTGTGTGTGTTTCCTGAGCACACCCGTTGTAACTGGGCCCCTCGCACGCTCCGTGGTGCCAGCCAGTATCCCCAGGAAGACCAAGTGTGCCTTCCGTGTGGGGACGGTGCCAAGCTGCTCCGTGTAAGCCAGGACCTGGGGGGCAGAGCAGCGGGTGCCAACAGGCAGGCAGCTGGGCCGGCTGAGGTCCGGGCCCCACAGATGTGCCGCTCAGCCTGTCTCATGCCCACTGGCTGCTCCAGAACGGGTGGGGATGCCCAGCAGGCCAGGGCCCAGGATCCTCTCCGGGAGTCTCTGTGATTTCCCAAAATCACGAGGAATGGAGGGGTCCCCAAACATGCCACCTTGGTCAGCTGGACTCAGTGATGTTCTTGCTGGGGGAGGCTGGGGGTGGCATCCAGTGAGAGCAGAAGTGGGTCATGTGAGCGAGATGCCAAGTCTGGGCCAGGTGGGAGTGCCCTGCTCTGGTCATCCTGGGGCAGGTGCAGGAGACTTTCTCCAGAGGAGTCCAGGAGGATGGACCCAAGACCAAGGGGGTGCATGGGGCTCTGTGGTTGAGAGCAGGCCCTGCTGTCTCTGCAGCCATGCTAATGCCACCGGCCATGCTTTCCTACCTCCAGATGTCACATTTCCCCAGTGCAGACATGCGCTGCTCTGCAGCATAGAGGAAAACTCAGCCACCTCAATGGGACTTGGTCACACGGAGACCAAAGGGGCTGGTGGCAAGGAAAGAAACAACCCCATCCAATGGCATCAAAGCCAAACTTTTTAGCTTTTGGCAGCTGCTGGACCAAGACAGGGGATGGGAAGGAACTGGTAGCCTTCTCATGGAGTCTAGAGTCGGGGCCTGAATTCGGGGTATGGGTCTGGTGTGACCATGGGCAGGGGAGTGAGGGTCCCTGCAACAAGGTGGCAGTGCAGGGGCTGAGAAGAAGCTACCTGAGGCAGGCAGGGTGACAGGTGGGAGCTGTCCCTGGGATCCCAGAGTGGGTTCTTAACATGACCATTCCCTCCCGGGCCTCCTGGACCAGCCACCTTGACCGGGCCATGGTTTGGGCTCTCCCGGGAGGGGCTGGCGCCTGTCTCTGGGCAAAGCATTCTGGTGGGACACTGGTTGGAGGAGGGTCAGAGGTGGCAGGAGATGGACCAGAGCCACCTCCCACTTCCCCATGGCCCTCAGGAGCCCCTCCATCCCTCCCTTGCCCAAAGCCTGTTCCAGGTTTGTCCTCACTTCAGCAGGTCTAAGGGAAAAGGCTCCCAGGCTGCAGGCAAGTGGGGCCTGCAGGGAGCCCCGCACTGGCAGCACTCTCTCTCCCCATTGCCAGTTTGCAAGCCAAGAGCTGGGGCTTCGGGAAGGCCCTTCAGACCCAAGGCCTGCAAGCCCCTCCCCACTAGCCTCCCAACATTAACTCCCAAACCTACTGTGTGCCAAGAGCTGGGGTGGGTCAGGCCTGGCCCGGCTTCAAGGAACCCTGACAGTTCCTGAAGTGAGGGCAACCCAGGAAAACTTCCTCTAGAAGGTGATGTTCGAGCCTGCCCTGATGAGAGAGGATTGATGACAGGTGCGAGCATTGCCAGAGTTGGTTTGCCTTCTGCCACTGCAGAGACTTGACAGATGCACACACGTGGTCTCACGGTTCCTGTGGGCTAGGGGTCAGCACGACTCACCTGGGTGGCCGGCTCAGGGTCACAGGGCTGCAGCCCCATCTGCAGGCTCGACCGGCATGGACTGTGTGTGGCTTGCTCAGGTTATGGGCAGCACACGTTGTCTTGCAGGTGCAGGGCTGAGGGCCCTGAAGCTTTGCCAACGCTGTGCTCAGGTCCCAGGGACTGCCCACGGTTCCCCGCCACATGGCCCCCTCACAGCGCCACAGCCCGCTTCTTCAAAACCAGCAAGAGAGGCAATCTACATGGCCGTTTGCTCCACGACCCGCTTATAGGACAGAATCCAACCTGGGGGCTGGTAGCTTCACCTTCACCATGTTCTGCTACTTAGGGTCAAGTCGCACTCCCACACTCAATGGGAAGGGATCATGGGGGCCCTTGCCACATGGGTTTGACCCCAGGTCACAGGGCGAGTGAAGGATGGAGCTGACCCCCAGGTCATACATGGGGGAGGGATGGGGTTGACCCCTGGTCACTGATGAGCGATGATGACACTGACCCCTGGTCACAGGTGAGGTAGGGATGACACTGACCCCAGGCCACAGGTGAGCAACGTGGGGAGCTGACCCCAGGTCACAGGTGACAGAGGGATGGAACCCTCCTCCTTCCTCTCCAGGTAGGGCATCTGGTTGTGGGATGCAAGGGCAGAGATGCTGGAAGGGTAGAAATGGGTGGAGAGAGCGGCCAGAGGTGCTGACCACTGTCTGGGAGGACAGGGGTGGCTACAGGCACGGGGGCAGAGTGGGAGGGACCAGTACCCCAGCCCCGCGTTCAGCAGAGTGCCACCATTCACAGGTCCTCAAGGAGACCAGTTCTAAGTGTGGCCTAATTTATTAATGAGGACGGAAAGGCTGTTTATGGCGGCCAGCGCCGGCCAATCCCGATCGATGGGGGTTCCAATAAGCGGGTGATCAACCTGGCTGTGTTTGGAGTCTAATTGCAGGACGCGCACTCGTGAGGGGGTCTGCCTCCGAAGTGGACCCCAGAGAGCTGAGGTTAATTGATGCAGCTGTTTGCTCCCCGCCCACACGGCTTCATGGGAATCCCCTGAGGTTGTTATTAAACTAAAGTGTTTAATGAAGTGCTAAGGAGCCCGTTTCCAACGAGTGCTCCCAGAATCCGATTAATGGAAGGAGAATGCTTCTCCCCAAGCTGTGAGGCACCCCTAAACCTCCGGAAGAAGGTGCAGGGGCCCAGAGCTCTGACCAGCACCAGCCTCCTGAGGCCTCGACCCCCAGCGCAGTCCCACCAGCCTCCACTCCTCGGGTCTGCTGAGGGCTCTGGCTGCCAGAGGGTGGGAGTGGAGGGCAACGTTCCCTTTTGCACTTGACTGCTCCTGGCCCCATCCTCACACTGCCCTCTGGGCCATGTCCTCAGTGGGAAGCCCATCTCGGGGTCTACCCTCCAGACCTGGGCATCCACAGTCACATTTCTCCATCTATCTATTTGTTGCACAGCTAACATGTTGACAAAATTTAAGATTTTTTTAAAGTAGTGAAGGGTCTACACCCTTCTTTTGGTATGCACCCAAAAGTAGCAAATGGCTACTTCTAAGGTTTTCACAATAACCAGAGCTGGAAACAACCAAGAATCAACTGGCCCAAGACTGGGTCAATAAAGCATGGTGCATCCACGCAGTGGAATACGACATGGCAATGAAAAAGAGCAGCTGGGAGCCAGATCTGCAAGACATGCTGCTGGGTCGCACAGAAGATGACAGGGCATGCGGGTCTGTGCAGGAAGTCCAGGGGCGAGCCACACGACAATGGGCTCCCCGACCTGCATGCCTGGGACATAGGCACTTTCTGGAAAGTGTGCTCTGCTCCCATGGATACGTTCACTTGATGCTTTCAAGTAGACAAGGGTTTACAGAGGAAAGATCCGTCCCTCGGTCCCCGACCACCCAGTAGCCTGTCACAGGCAGGGCTCTGAGTACTTCCAGACGCATCCTGTACCTGCAAAAGCGTGTATAGCCATGCAGGCGTAACAAGCACCCCTTGTGATTCTGATGATGAGTTCAGACAACACTGCTTCGGAGAGCAAATAAGGCCCCCCCCCCGCTGCCCACAACTTAGTGACTCACGGGCTGTCTTCATTAGGGATCTTTGCACACCAAAGAGGACTTACAAAAACACGCACAAGTGCATATGTGCACAATTAGCATAAAGTTGAGCAGACATTTCCGTGTTGCCAGATTCCGCCAACACTAGTTGGGCATGGCCCCGAGTGGAGACAGCAGCCTTCAGTTAAAGGACCTGAAAATGCGAATCAAAACCACAGCGATGCCACTTCACCCAACACTAAGATGGCTAAAGTAGAAAAGGTACTGACAAGTGTCAACAAGGACGGGGAGACACTGGAGCCCTGCCACGCTGCAGGTGGGCATGGGAAATGATACAGCCGCTGTGGGACACCGTCCGGCCACTCTGCAAAGCAGCAAACATGCCATTATTGTGCAACGCAGCACTTCCAAGGCTGGGTTTGAATGAGCTGAAACCATACGTCCACACAAAAACCGCATGTAGGCGCTCACGGCAGCATTACTCATGACAGCTACCATGTGGAAATGACCCAAGGCCCGTGGACTGGTGAGTGGATGGACACAATGCCGGCTGTCCATACCCTGGAGGGGCATCGTCACATGGTACAACATGGACAGATCTTGCAAACACGCTCTGTGAAAGAAGCCAGACATGGAAGGCAGATGTTATATGATTGCATTGATAGGAAGGGCCCAGAAGACACAAGCCCGTGGAAAGAATAGACTGGGGGTTGCCAGTAGACTGGGGGAAAGAGTAGACAGGGGTGGTGGTTGGAGGTGGCTGTGATGGCTGCAAAACCCTGTGAACACACTAAACACACTGAATTGCACACTTTCAAGGGTGAGTGGCATGGCATGTGAATGACATTTCAAGTGTGAAAAGAGGAGGAAGAAGGATCAAATATCAGTGATCACTCAGCGCCAGGATGTGGCAGGAGCAGCTCAGTGCTTGAGTCTCTACGACAAACATGCCAGGGAGGCGAGTCCTCGTGGGGGATGGGGCAGGGGGTGACAGAGGACGCCACAGAGGGGCGCCGGGCCAGCCCCAACAGCCGCCGCTGCCCCACAGCTCCCTGCTCCTCTGCCCACCTCGAGACGGCCAAACCCTGAGCATGCAGGAGGATAGCTCAGTGACACCTCGTCACTCGTAGCTCCCACATGCGAGGGAGCCAGGTGGTAAACTGAGTCAAGGAACAAACAAGATTTATAAGTGAGGGAGGACAGAAGGGAACAGTACGTTTCCCAATGCCTGGGGACAACTGGCAGCTGGCAGGAGGTCATTTGTGGCTGGCCAACGAAAAGTCATTTTTCGTTATTCATGGCTTCTCCAGAAAACCTTGAAAGTTCCACCGTGGATCATACTTGACAGGCCGTGTCCAGAGACACCTGCCAGGACCCAGGGCTGGCCGCGTAATCTGCGAAATGAAAACGCAAGACTCTTGCTCGAAAGGCAGTGAAAACTACTACTGCAAGTGCTAAACTAGAAAACTTTCCGTCCTTCCCACTGCCTCCCCTCTTAACGGGTTGGAAATTCTCACCACAACATGAAGAGATTTTAAATGATGCTTTATTACGGAAAAATACACATAATATAAAATTGACCGTCTTAACCAATTTCAGTGTATAATTCGGGGGCACTGAGCGCATTCCTGCTGCTGGGCCACCGTTGTCCCGTCCAGCTCCAGAACGTTCCATCCCCATGACCCCCAAAAGCTCCCCCAAGCCTGCCCCGCCATCTACTATCTGTGTCTGTGAGTCTGAGGCCACCAGGACCTCATGTGCGTGGGGTCCCCATGTGTCCTTCTTCATCTGGCTTGTGTCACTCAGCCTCACATCCTCAGGGTGCATCCCTGCGGTGGCAGGTGTCCTTCCTTCCTTCCTTCCTTTCTGAGGCTGAACAGTGAGCCACTGTGTGAACGGACCCCACTGCGTCCTTCCGTTCATCTATCACCAGACCTGCTGGCTGTTGTACATCATACTGTTCCGAACATGGGGACAAGCACCTCTTCCAGTCCCTGTGTCCAGTGCTTTTGGGGATACACCAGCAATGGGACCGCTGACTACATGGTGAGTCTACGTTTGATGGTCTGAGGAGCCACAGAGCTGTGTTCCACAGCAGCTGCCCCGGTTTGCAGTTTCACCAGCAAGTGTCCCAGCTCCTCCGTGTCCTTGCCAACTCTCATTATTCTCGGTTTTGTTTGTTGACTACTTGAGCCATCCTAATGGGTGCGAGAAGGCAGGAACCCCATTGTGGTTGTGACCTGCATTTCTCTAATGATCGGCAGCATTGAGCATCTTTCCAAGCACTCACTGGATGTGTGGCTTTTCTCCTAGAGAAACGTCTGGTTGGGTCCTTGCTTGTTTTTGAACTGGGCTGGTGTTCGCTGTTGTGTGGAGCCCTGGATGTCTTCTGGATGTTAGCCTCTTACTGGACATATGACTCTCCATGTTCCCTCCCACTGCCTGGGTGGCCTTTCACTCTGTCAATCGCGTCGTTTGATGCACAGAAGCTTTTCATTTTGATCAAGACCAATGTATTGGGACACCTGGGTGGCTCAGTAGTTGAGCATCTGCCTTTCGCTCGGGTTGTGATCCTGAAGTCCCAGGATCGAGTCTCATATCGGGCTCCCCTCAGGGAGCCTGCGTCTCCCTCTGCCTGCATCTCTGGCTCTCTCTGTGTGTTTCTTATGAATAAATAAATAAATCTTTAAAATTTTTTTAAAATTTAAAAAAGACCAATGTATCTATTTTTTTCCATATCTATTTTTCATTACCTATGCTTTTGGTGTCATAGCCAAGGGATCATTGCCAAATACAACATCACAAAAAAATTTTTTTTAAGATTTTATTTATTTATGAGAGAGGCAGAGACACAGGCAGAGGGAGAAGCAGGCTCCCTGCAAGGAGCCCAACACAGGACTCGATCCCAGATCCCGGGATCATGCCCTGAGCCAAAGACAAACACTCAACCGCTGAGCTGCCCAGGTGTCCCCAATGCCACAAAATTTTGCCCCTATGTTTTCTTAAAGAGTTGTATAGCTTCTCCGTTATGTATATGTCTGATCCATTTTGAGTTCATTTTTGTATATGGGGTGAGGCGAGGGTCCAGCTTTATTCATTTGCATGAGGACACCCAGTTGTCCCAGCATCACTGTTGGAAAGACTGTCCTTTCCCCAGGGAATGGTCTTGGCACCATAGTGGTCTTTATTTGCTATTTAACATCATTCTCAGTAAATAAAAGATTTTTTTAATTCAGATTATGAGCATGAATTTTACTGTTCCCCTTTATATTGTGCAATGTCAGTATTAAATACCAGTAGAAGGAGGACATTTAACTCATACTGGAACCACCAAAGTACACAAGTCACACTCTCTTAGTCGTACATCATGTGTGTTTCCTTCTTACTGGAACAGTGGGCTGCATTTCCCAATGATGGCCACCATCCCACATGATCTTCCAGAACCTTCCTCATCAAGAGGTAGTTCCCATATCCCCTCGCCTTGAACCCGGGTGGACATCAGTGACTGCCTTGACCAGGAGCAGAAGCAACTTCTAAGCATAGGTGATAAAAATGCCAGCCGTCTACACCTTGTTCTATTGGGACACTGGCTCCTGGAACCCAGCTACCATGCTGCAAGAAAGCCCTACAGCCATGGTGAAGCCCACATGGGGAAGAAGGAAAACCCAGCTCACATCCCACTGGACTCCCAGACATAGCCATGTGGACAAGCAGACCTGAAAATGGGCCATCCTGCAGAGCCATTCCCACATTGCACATTTGAGGGCAAAATAAGTACCTGCTGTTGTTGGAAGCCAGTACTTTTGGGGAGGGGTTGTTACACAGCAGCTGGTAACTGGCAGGTTGAAGGCTGGATGCTGGCGCCCTCCGACACTGCAGCCATAGCCTTGGCTGTTGTCCACACAGAGCCGGTGGGGCCGGAAAGAATTGGGCAGACTCGGGACGTGCTCAGGGATGGAATTGCCAGAATGTGTGGGGATGGACATGAGGGGGCAAGTGGGAGTCCTGGAGGGCTGCATGTTGTGGGGATGGCAGGGCTACTGGTTGAGCTGTGACATTTGGGGAAAGGATCAGGCAGGGGAGGGGGTGTCTGGGCTTCACTCTGGGGTTCTGGGTCTGGAGTGTATGGCCAGGAGGTAATGTTGCAAGAAGGGAAACAAACCATGTGTGTGGGCAAGATCCTGTCCCTCCCAGGCAGTGATGGGCTGAATTGTGTCCCCCTCCCCCAGAACCTCAGAATCTGACCCTGTTTGTAAATAGGTATGATGAGTGCATCCTGGAGAGGGTGGGATCCCAGTGCAATAGGCTCTCATAACAGTGGGACATTTGGACACAGACACACAGGGAGGACATCATGGGACCGTGATGGCAGAGCTCCAGGGTCGTTTCTACCAGTCGAGGGGCCCCGAGGACTGCCAGCAGACCACCTGCAGCTCTGGGGGTGGCCTGGAACGGGGGGTCCCCGCAGCCTCCAGGAGGAACCAGCCCCACCACACCTCCATCCTGGACTCCTGCCTCCACAGCAAGGAGACAATGAACTTCTGCTGCTGAAGTCACCTGGTTTATGGCTTTTTATTAAGGCAGCTCCCGGGGAAACTGACCCAGGCCTCAGTCTCTGTCTGCCAATCAGGGGACAGAGGGACGAAGTTGCCCAGTGGAAGCTACTCAGATGCAGTGGGTAGCCAAGTTCTGCCCCAGTGGAGGCAGGTGGGGTGGGGAGGCCTGCCTCAATGCTTTAGACATGGAGCACAGCTGCATGTCCAAGCCGGATCCTCACCCCCCACACAGCAGGTGGCATATTGGCCACTGAGAACCGATGGTTTCCAGGAACAGACATTGATTGAGCCCCTGCTGTGTGCTCACACAGGTTTCAAATATGACAATAGACAAGCTTCTATGTGTCCTTCAAAGCCCAGCTCAGGGGTCACCTCCTCCTTGAAGGCTTCCCTTTACAACTTCCAAAGAGAAGGGGAAGATCCACACCCTGAGTGACCTGGGTCCTTAGCATCCTCTTCATTTCCACTGTGGGGCCCTAAACAAAAGGGACAGCACTGTGAGCACCTGAGAATCCTGTTCATCTCTGTGCCCAGCACTGAACACAGGGTCTAATGCATAGTCGGTTCTTAATAAATGTTTGTTAAGTGAATCAACAAACAAAAGTTTAGCCTAGTGGATTTGGTCCAGTGGAGTTCAGCTGAGTTTGCTCATTTTGCTAAATACAAGGAGAACGTGGCCTGTTGCCTTGCCATGGGCACCTGTTGGACATCAGAGTCTAAGGGGAAATCCAGGAGGTCTTCATGAAGGAGGGGACATCTGAGAACACTCTTTGAAGCTCAAATAGGTTCACCGTGGGGATGAGGAAAGGGAAAGTGAGGTGATGGGTACAGGACTGGAAGGGAGAAGAGAGGGGCTGCCCAGAGCCCCCAGAAGGCCCCCCACATTGCAGTCCTGCCTCCCACAGGCCCCCATCCCTGCTATCCTGGAGGGCTAACGTGTCCCTGCTCTCAAGTGCACCTCATGAGAGGTAGGGGGTGCTCTGGGAAACAGAAGGGAATGAGCGGGGGCAGTGGGGACCCTCTAGGCCACCCACCAGTCACCCTGGATGTGGCTGCTCCTCAGCATGCACTGGACTGTCCACTCGATGTCCCCAAACTCTCCTGAGACCCTGGGCGCCCCTGCACCCTGCTCTAGGCCTCGGCTCCCCATCTGTTCAATAAGGGGTCACCCCTATGCCCTCAGGACTCCCTCCCAAGCCGGTGTGCCCTTCATGCGCTCCTCGCCCCTTAGGCCCTGGCAGCCTCAGTGAAGCTGACCCTGACAGTGGCCTGGCCAGCGCCGCCGCCCAGGGTCCCCGCCAGGAAACCAGGGATCGGGCGGGCTTGGGTGGACGGGGCGGGCGGGAGGCAGCAGCCCTGCCCAGCGCACATTGGCGCTCCACCGCGGGTTGTTTGTTTTCATAACCAATTCAATATTTAAGACGCGGCCAGCCGCCGCCGGAGCTCTCGGGCTCCCCCTTCCTTTGTCTCCGCCGCTCCCCTCCGCCCCTCGCACCTCCTCTGACAAACCCTGCGATTCTGATGGAAAATTCATTAGTCTCTCCCTCCCCTTCCCGCGTTCCCAGGCAGCTCCGCGCCTGATGTGTCAGCCTCTCCATCCTGATTATCTGGAGACGCCAATTTCAAAGAGACATCTTAATAGTGATGTCAACGAATTAATTAGATGTGTTAATGAGCTAAAAGCAACCCAAATTAAATTAATGCGGCAATAAGCACAGACAGCAAAATTAGCTCCGATTTCTCTGAATGACTCTGAACTGTACACAACACCTCATCTCGCTAGAACATCACCATCCCCCAAAGCTAATCAAGAACCCGGCGCAATTAACTGCTTAATTACAAACAGGCACGCGCGCACACGCACGCGCACACATGCAAACACGCCTACAAGAAATTCAGCAGGCAGGGAGGGTCCAGCCGCGGCCAGCCTGGAGGGGTGGCCATGAGTGCCCCCAAAATAGCACCCATCACCAGCACCCCGCCATCCCACCCCGATCGGAACCCCGACAGAGGGCAGTCAGAAGGGCCTGGCTTAGAGGCCCCGGTGTTCGGGTGTGCAAGCCACATCAGGTGACTGGACCGGCCAGCGGGGAGGAGGGGCGGCTGGAGTGCTCATCCAGAGCCCCTGGGCCTCTACCTGGGGGTGCAGAGTGGCTGAGGGGGAGGCCACAGGAAGAGCCAGCAGGGAGGAAGAGGAGCAGGGGGAGGGAGGAGCCCAGCGCTGACTTGTTTATTGCTTGCATCAGAATCTGAGTTGCAACTAAAAAGCTAATTGTCCAGCCGGCTGATTTCCCACCGGGCAGGGAGAGCTGCTAATAGCTTCGCAAGCGGCTCAGGTATCTGATTAGCTGTAATTGCAGCTAGAGACAGGAGACGGGTAAGGACAGAAGTGGAGAAGAAGGGGGAGACTGGGGCCAGATGGATGGCGGGGTCCCAGGCGTGGAGGGCACCAGGCAGGTGCCATGGAAGAGGGACCAGTGACCAGAGGAGGTGAAGGAGGAAACAGAGGTGATGCGGGGGCTTCCCCAGAAGCCTGTCTGAGGACCAGCCCCCCGTGTGTGGATCTGGGATCCCGGATCCCGGCAGGACCCCCAGCATGACTCCTAGGCCGTGCCACCCCAGCGGACGCCTGCACCACTGCGGGCCCGTCTATAAGACAGGGGCATGGCTGGCCTAGCCTGGCCCTGCATGATGGCTGGGCCCATGACCCAGAGGCCTGGTGCAAGGAGCAGGCCAGAGCTGTACACAGTTGGTGCCAGGCATCAAGGGCACGCCCAGGGCCAGCAGACAGTAGGCCCAGACCCCTGCCACTGCTCCCACCCTCCCACCTTTGACAGCCATGAGTTTAGTCTCCTAAGTCAAGGATGCTTTTTGTTCATTTCAGATCAGGGTGATTGATTCGGGGAGAGAAGGAAGGAGCTGATCGATCTGGCCCCTCCAGGCCAGCCTCCTGGGGCGCCCAGCCCCCATGGAGAATGGATCTCCCCAGAGCAGGGCAGGGGAGGGGGTCGCTGGGAGACCCACAGGTGGGGGCTGGAGGCACAGGGCACAGGCCCTTCCCTCTCTGTCCTTCCCTCTTCGTTCATCCACCGGTCTGTTTCTCAACCGATCGATTCCTTTAAAATACGTCCATTTCCATCCTTGCTCCACACTGGAAACAAGGCAGCACTGCCTCATTAACCCGTGGCTGTGGGCTGTGCCCTCATGGTGGACACCGAGCCCCCAGGACCCCAAGACAGCCATCCCTGGCCTCCAGAGCTCCTGTGCACTGGGACAGGAAGAAGCAGTTGAAACCCTGTGACAAGTGTATTAATAGTGTACACACAGGGCACTGGGGCTCCAGAGCACCCCGTGGGGGCACAGGAGAGTCCCCAGGAGGTGGCCTTGGAGGAGTGGGGTGCAGATTAATGGGGGGGGGGAGTTGAGGACATGTTCTGTGACAGGAAAGCTAGGGGCTGCTGCTCAAGGAGCCATGGGGGACTGGGGGGCCTAAAGGTTATGCTCCCACATGTGTGTGAGCAGATGCAACCACATTGCCCTGCAGAGAGGTGCTGGGCTATTGATTAGACCCCCAGACTGCAGTTACAGGGAACCCACCCCCAACTGCACCCCTCAACGCCAGCCAGTCCTGTGATTTCACAGATGTGAACCACAAGCACGCTTTTAAGGAAGGAAAATCTTCAAGGTCTTTAGAGCCACCCAAGCCACAGGCCCACGGAGGTGGCATCATGCAGTTCTCAGGAGGGCAGGCAGGGCCGCATCCATCACAGGTTCAAATTCTCAGGCTGGGTGCCTGCCCCACATTACAGGCAAGGAAGAGTGAGGCAGAGGGTCCTTGGTCTGTGTCACGCAGGACCCCCCGCTTGCTCTCCTCGGATGCCGTGCCATCACCTTTGGATGTTGTTACAGGATTTTATCTCCCAGCAGGAAAAAAGGATTGTTTTGCTCAGGCAAGTGCTCCAATGAGCTTTCCAGTCCCTGAGCAGGGGTGAGTCCCAGAGGCCCGCTGGGGGTGGGGACAGCAGGATGGGTAGGGCATCCCTGACCTTCTCTCCCCTTGGTGGCCGCCCCTTGGTCTCTGTCCTCTAACTCAGGGAGGCACCAGGGCATGAGGTGGGGGCTTCTGTGCTCACCCGTGTGCACACAGACAGGTGTGAGTGTGTGGCGAGGCTAGGGGAGCAGGCTTGTGCCGTGTCAGGCACACACCTGGAGGCTGCCCAGGCCCCGCAGCCCACACCAATTAGGAACTCACTTTACATTATTTTAATTTGTCTCTGGGGCCCTGGAAGCAAAGTCATGCGATTATTATTATTATTTTTTTGGCTGGAAACTCCAGCAGCCATTATATAAATTACATATAATTGAATCCATCAGAGGCAGTTTCCCTTAAACATTCATGTTTTCCCTTTCCCAACAACTGGGCCACCCACTCCTCAGAACATGTTCTGAGGAGAACAGAAACTCATTTCCCCTGGGAGGAGGAGGGAGGCTCTGCATCACCCAGGCCACCTCGCCTATAGGGGACAGGGGCTTTGGAATCCATCCCTCATGGGATCCACCTGCTGCTGCACCACTGGCTTGCTGTGCAACCTGGAGTGAGTGGCCTAAATTCTCTGAGTCTCTGTTTTCTCACTATCAGAGTGCTGATGTGAGGTTTAGAGAGAGAAAGCCTGGAAGGTTCTCAGTATGCTACCCATGCGGAGTGTCCCGTTCAGAGAATTCAGTGTCCAGACACCTAATACATGGGGGTTTGGCTTTAATCAAGTGCCAAAAGACACACAGACATGGAAAGGAGTGTCATGAAGGAAAAGTTTGTTATTCTCACAGTCCCCTGGAAACAGGAGGCCACACACACACACACACACACACACACACATAGGGCCACAAAGGAAGCACCAGGGTTGGGCAGGAGGTGGGAGTGGGAAATGTGAGGCAGGATGGGCAGGCCTAGGATTGGTTAGTGTGAATGATCTCAGCAGGTTCTGGGCTGTGGGGGCC
Organism: Vulpes lagopus; assembly: GCF_018345385.1. Classification (NCBI taxonomy): domain Eukaryota; kingdom Metazoa; phylum Chordata; class Mammalia; order Carnivora; family Canidae; genus Vulpes; species Vulpes lagopus. The sequence goes on along the minus strand of NC_054826.1, from coordinate 104,504,651 downwards.
ATTCCTGGTGTCTGGGGTGATTAGGGCAAGCAGATAGGGCTTAGGAGGTGAGGGCTCCACAAGGGAGGGTTGGGGTGGGGGCTCTGCACTCACTGGTTTGTATTTGGAAAGTGTGCTCTCATTTCTGGGACTCCGTTAATCAGGGAGGAAAAGTCCCTCCAGGGTCAGCAAGGCCTAGATGTCAGAGCATCAAATATGTAAGCAATGAGAAAACATAGTTAATACAAAGGGAATCAAATGGATGCCAGCAGTCCATGGGAGGGCTGTGTCCCGACTGAGGAGCTTAGCCCTTTCCCTCAGCTTTGTGGACACCACAGTCTGAGCTTGGATGCTGCCCCTGGTGTATAGCTGAGGACACTGAGGCCCAGCAACAGAAGCCACTGCCTTGAAGTCACCCAGGGAATTGTGCTGGGCCAGGGTGACCTCAGCATCCTTGGAGTTGGCAGAGAGAGGAAGGAGCTTGCCAGTGTGTCACATGTGGGGCCGAACGCCAGGCTCCCCATCTGTGTCAGGGCCCAGTGAGGCTCTATCTGTAGAGCGCTGGTGCCTAACAGGTGCCAGGTAAGCTCTCACTCTCTAGGTGAGCTTGGACAAGACCCAGCCCCACCCCAGGCCTCCGTTTCCCTATATGTACCTTGAGGGATACAGTGGTTAGGCCACGGGCCCAGGCTATAAGACAGCATACACCATTGGCCCTGGCATCCTCACTCTGGGAACCCACCCCATCCATACTCTTGTACATGGGAGCTGGGGGTGGGGGGCCCAAGCTGCTCCTTCCCTCTTGTGCAAGGCAGCAAACACTCCAAAACAAACTGCACAAGGGCTGGTGGACGTTGTGGTCACACCCTTTGTTGGCACACTTGGTGGCTGACAAAAGGGACAGTATAGCTCCACATGGAAGCACAGTCAAGTGACATGGGTTAGGCCAGAAAGACACAGGGCACTGTGTGACATGCTATCACTGTGGGGAAGGTGGAGGGCTTCCTCGGGTCCTCGTACAACTGTAGTGTAGAGCGCTTCTGGATACACTGGATGCTGACGGGGGGGACACTGCAGCCAAGCGACTGGCAGTCTGGGGTCCATGATAGAAGGGAAGCATTTTCAATTCATCCCTTCTGTACTGCCGTGATAGCTTTTTTTTTTTTTTTGTATTTGTTTTTTGTTGTTGTTGTTTTGTTTTTATTTTGTTTTGTTTTGTTTTTACCAGGATAAAGGTTTATCTTTTACGAAAAGTACCTGTACTTTATCTTTAAAGAAGTTTTAAGCACTTCTGGGTATATATCCAAGAAAATTAAAAATGTACATCCATGCAAAAATTTGTACACGAATGTTCACAGCAGTATTACTCACAATAGCCAAAAAGTGGAAACCACCCAGATGTCCACAGACTGATGGATGGATACACATGGTGTGGTCAGTCCATATGAGGGAAATTGCTCAGCCATAAAAGGAATGAAGCCCCGACACCCACTCCAGTGTGGGCAACCTTTAAAGACATTCTTCCCAGAGACAGAAGCCAGGCACAGAGAACATATAGCATACTACGACTTCTTTACAGAAGATGTACAGCATGGAGAAACCTACAGGGATAGGGCAGTGGTCTGGGAGCAAAGGGGGAGTGGCTGCTAATAGGTTCGGGGTTTCTTCTGGGGTGACGAAAGCGCTCTCAAATTAGACAGTGGGGATGGCTGCACAGCTCTGTGAACTCACTAAAAACATGCAAGTGAGCTTTAGAAGTGAGAACAGTAGGCTGTGTTGCCTGAATTTCTAGGGCCACGGGGACAAAGTCCCACGAACCAGGGTAAATGAAACAGCAGGAATGTAATGTCTCACAGCCCTGAGGGCCCCAAGTCTGAGATCCAAGTGGCAGCAGGGCATGCTCCCTCCAAATGCTGTAGGGGAAGAGCCTTCTGGACTTGCTCCTGGGCCCACAGCAACACTGGCCATTCCTGAGCTTATGGCCATAGGACCTCCTCCTCCTCCTGTCTACACACGGCCTTCTGCTCTTCTTATGAGGACACCATTTCCCCCCAGTGACCTCATCTAAGTCCGATGACCTCCACGCAGACCTTACTTCCAGTATGGCCACATTCACAAGTACCAGAGGTTAGAGCTTCAGCGTCTCTTTTTGGAGGCACAGTTTAACCCAAAGTTTATGTGACTTTTATCTCAATAAAGCTTTTATTTTTCTCAAAAGTTTTAAGCTATAAAACACAAAGAGAGAGAGAGAGACAGAGAGACAGAGAGAGAGAGAGAGAGAGAGAAGGAGCACAGGCCACGGTAGGGATCATGAGCCTGATCGGCTCTGGGTGGCAGGCACGGGGTGCTCCTGAGGACGGCAGTGGCAATAATGCTACCCCTGGCCTGCATCCCCACCTGCCCTCCCTGGGGGTAACCCCCCCCCCGCCCTCTCTCCTCCTCCCCCGACCCTCCAGGCCTGTCACGTGCACACACCCCCAACTTGTGAAGTAACAACCTGTCACACGCACAACCTCTTTGCACCCAAAACGTTCTCTGATCTGTGTAAGCTGCTGGATGCTGCGCGGCTTGATATTAATATCTTTTGTTTGTGTGTCAGGGTTCTGCAGAATCTAATTAAGGCGTGTTCCTGGCGTATCCGGGGTGTTCAAACAACTCCGTGGAGCAGACGATGCAAGCTGTTGACCTGCACAGATAAACTGTGCGTCTGGAGGGTCGGGGGCTGTGGGCGGGGGCTGCTCGGCTGTTCTTTTCTGCCGGGGAGCCGCGCCTTACCCGCTGCCACTCACCCTTGTATGGAGGGCACCCCAGCATCTCCTTTGGGGGGCTGACTACAGCAGTTTTCCGTATGTACTTCTGTGTATACACACATGGGCACACACGTGCACCAAATATGAGAGCCAGGCCTCCCTGGATGAGCGACCTGTCTCAGTGTTCTGTCTCCCGTGTCACCGTTCCATGCACAGAGGAGGCAGCTGAGACGTTGGGTGGGACCTCAGGGCTGCCTTCAAGTAGCTGTCAGGTACCAGAGAATCCCACATTTGGGAAGGCTCGGCCGGTCAGCAGGTGAGATGACACACAGGCCTGCCCTACAGCCTCCGGGGCCGGCCCAGGTAAAAACTGTCATCCCCCCTCCCCCGACAGATGGGAAAACTGAAGTCCAGAGAGGTCGGGGCCTTGTCTGAGACACACAGTGGGCTGAAGGCAGTGCTGGGCCTTCCTGACCCTACAGGCCACAGCTGAGCTCCCTTTTAAGGAATTTGCTTAAGCTCAGACCAAGAGGCCAAGGCCAGGAATGAGTGTCCTTCTGTCTGAGAGCAGCTTTGGGATCCCAGGCCTGGCCCCATCTGCCGCTGACCTTGGCTAGGTTTGCTCCCTCCACCCTCAGTTACTCTCAGCCTGGGAGATAACAGGACCCAGCAGGCAGGTTGGTGAGAGCCTTACGGTAGCGGTAGCGAGATCTGCCCATCAGCTCCTGCCCTGTGCTGGAGCCCAGGAGGTACAGCTGCTCAGAGTTGCCACCATCACCGGTGCTGTGGTCAGCGACCCTCTGCCCAGTGGATGGGTGTGTTCTGTGCTATGCACACGGGACAATGTCCATTCCAGCCTCCACCCCAGTTCAGGACCTATCCATCCCCCAGTGTGGCCAAATAGAGATGCTGGCTCCAGGTGGGAGGGATGTGCTCTTGACTTGCCCCTGACCTTGACATCCCCCAGACTCTGGAGGCCAAGTCGGCTGAGGGGCAGGTAGGGGCAGGCTCCAGGCCCTGGGGCTGCAGAGTGGAGCCGGCTTGCAGAGGAGGCAGGAGGAGAGGTGGTGAGAGCAAGGCTTGCAGACAGCCTGGCCCAGCCATTCAGGATTGGAGCACCGGCTAGGGTAAGGACCCAGCGTGATCGGTGGGCAGCGAAGGTCTACCCCCATGTGTGCATGTGTGTAATGGATGCGCAGGCACACGACCTGCGTGTGCGTGCAACCGGGTGCACAGCGCCACATCTGTGCTCAGTACCTGCCCCGCGCCGCTTAGGAAACGCCGCAGCGCCACCTGCCGACCGCGCTGCGGGCCACGGGGAGGGCGCGAGGCTGGACGCGAGGCCCCGCCCCCTCCGGGCCCCGCCCCAGGCCCCGCCTCTCAGTCAGGCCCCGCCCCCAGGCTCCGCCAGGCCCGCCCATCTGCCCGGCGCCCGCCCCAGGCCCCACCTGTTCACCCGAGGCCCCGCCCCTCTGCCAGGTCCGCCCATCAGACTCAGGCCCCGCCCCTCTCCCGTCCGAAGCCCCGCCCATCTGCCCGCGGCCCCGCCTCGTGCCCTTGGGGCGCAGCCCGGGAGGCAGGCTCCAGGAACCCTGACCCTATAGTTCCCCAGGGAGGCAGGCACCCGGATCCCAGCTTTAGGGTCCAGCCTGAAGTGGACCCAGACGCAAACCGGGAGTGCAATCAGCGCGCTCCCTGTGTCCATAATCCTGCCGCTATAGGACCCCATCTTAGGGATGAGGAGACCAGCGGACAGGTGTCACCGGCCCCGGTCCCACAGGGAGGAGTGGGTTTTGGGCCCCACAGCCTGGGTGCACAGCGTGCACTCCACAATGACCGGCAAATTGAGATGTATTTGTTGCCTGGTAATTAAGTTGTTTACAACTGTAAACCGGTGTGACCCTCACACTGCTGTGCAATAGGTGTGCTGACACCCGTTTCACAAGTGAGGCGCACAGATGCGCCCGCACCTACAAGTGTCAGGGCCGGATGCGCCTCAGCTTTCTGAGCCGTCGCCAGGACCCGACTTGAGCAGGAGTTTGGGGCAGAGGCCGAGGGCTGTCAGGGTGTCAGAAAAGAAGGCATAGGATCAGGAGCCGGGTGGGCAGAGGGCCATGTCATGGGCAGCACTGGGAGACAGGGCCCCTGGCTGCTCTCCACTGAGTGGCCTGTCTCCCCATCCTCACAGTGGGGGGGCAGTGGGAGCTGGGGTACATTCTCAGGGTCTGCCGGCGCCCCCTCCAAACAGTGCTATTCCAGGATTCCAGCAGGGACTGTGCTGGTGCAGGGACTCAGGGTTCACCGGCTCTGTGGCCCTGCCAGCACCCACAGGCCCCTCCCAGAGCCTGTGGCTGTCCCTGAGGGGGAATTTCAGGGCCTCTGTCCAACACAGCTCCATCCCCTGCCCCACCCTCATCTCTAGTGTCCCACCCCGAGGGGAGGCGTCTCTGGGGATTAGGGGCTGCCAGGGGCATATGGCACCAGCCTGGGTTCCACAGAGCCTGCTGCCGTGGAGAACCTCTGTTCTGAGGTGTGGCAGGCCCTGCACTCGCGGCCACCTGGGCGTGGGAGAGGATAGCCACTGGCTGGGCTGGCTAAGCAGTGCCCCTAATAAGCATGTCCGTCCGTCTACCCGGCCTCCTCCCCCAGCCCCCAGCTCTCCCTCCACCAGCGACCATGTCACTGGGGGCCCAGTCACACATGGCTCCATGCACACCCCAGCTGGGATGCTGGCTGACTGTGTGGCTTTGGGTGAGTCACTTCACTTCTCTGAGCCTTAATATCCTCATCAGGGGCCAGAACCTGAGCCTCGAGCAGAAGAAGGTAGGTCTGCAGCCCCCGGCCGGACCAGGAAGGTCTTGGGAGGCCCTACTGTGTGCTGGTACCGCATCAGACTTGATGTTGCTGCTGGCCACTGCATCCCACAACTAGCCGGCCAGCCAGGCTGGAGGGCCTTGGTCAGCCCCATTTTACAGGTGGGAACACGGAGGGTCAGAGAGGCAGTGTGATTTTCCCAAGGAGTGAGGGGAACAGGTCTCTAACCCCATCCCAACCTCAGGCCCAGGGGCCCCCAGGCCCATCTGGCCTGGCCTGGACTCTGGGACCCTTGGAGAAAGGAAGGAAGTCCAGACCCTTCGCAGATGCTGGGAATGGGCTCCTCCTCCCACAGAGTCACAGCAGGGCCTTCAGAATGTTTTGCAGACAGGCAGCCGAGGCTGGGGTACAGCCGCCAGGAGCCAAAAGTGTTTGTCTCCAAAGAGCAGCAGGCCGGTCACACCATGGGCAGGAACGGCCACCATGGGCTGCTATTGCCCAGCAAGTGCACACATGGCCCTCTACCCACAGCCACACCCTACACTGGTGCACACACACACACACACACCCCTCTGGGGTCCTGAATAGTAACAAGAGCAGGGACCAGCTTTCCACCAGCCTTGTGGGGTGAGGAGTATCAGAGCTCCCACAGTTCAATCCCCAGCCCCTGCTTGGGCAACAGGCCTGAGACCAAGATGGTTCAGAACCATCCACGACGTCCCTCCAAGCTGTAACCACTTGCCTGGTCCCTCTCAACTCACATGGGCACACCTGCATGCAGGGGTACCCAGGCTCACACCTGCCCACCCACGCACTGTAGATGTGCCTGCTTTTGTAAGTTCAGGTGCTGGGCAGCTGATATAACTTACAAATGTCCACTTCAGGGCAGCCAGGGTGGCTCAGCAGTTTAGCACCACCTTCAGCCCAGGGCGTGATCCTGGAGACCCGGGATCGAGTCCCACGTCCGGCTCCTTGCATGGAGTCTGCTTCTCTCTCTGCCTGTGTCTCTGCCTCTCTCTGTGTGTGTCTCTCATGAATAAATAAATAAAATCTTAAAAAAAAAAAAGTCCACTTCAGTTGTTGGGTGTGTGGGAGGCTGGATGGAGAGGGAGGGACAGATGGATGCTGGGCACTGGGCGCTGGGCGGTAGGGGGCCAACTGGAGGGACTGAAGCTAAAGGATGAAATGCACTGCTAACTCCCCCATGGCTGCGTAGTGGACGTGGGTTCCTCTAAGTCCTGCCATGAGCCCCATTTCAGAGGGAAGAAACCAAGCAGGAGGCAGGCACCACTGGCATAGGCCCCCAGCGTTCTCCGCAGAGCTCAGGACCTGCGGTCACAGATGCCCCTGCCCCGTGAAGGTGGCTCCGTAGTGTCAGCACACCCCAGCCCTGCAGCCCCTCTGAGACCCCAGATGGGCCCCGGCCCCTGCACCTCCTGCATTCTTGTCCGGGGCCATCCACCTCCTCCCCAGAGCCTGCATGTCCCCCCCTTCCAACCCCCTTTCCACCAGCTCTCCAGAGACCCCTCACAACCTGGGCCGGACACAGGGCGCTCAGAAGCAAGGCCTGGCAGGATGGGCCCTTCCCAAGGCTCTCCAAGTGCATCGTTACACAGAAGTTTGTAATTAAACACTTGAGCCCCATCAGACTTCCCCGCAAGGTGCCTGATGTATTAATTAGGAGGACGCCAGACCCTGGGTTTGTGGCCTCACTCCTGAGCGTCGAGTGGTGGCCCTGAGCCTGCACTGTGGGGGGAGATGCTGTGGGGGGGCAGGGTGTAACAGAAGCAAACCCAGTTCTCACCCTGCAGCCCTCTGCAGGGCCCCCCAGGCACGCTCAACAGAAATGGAGGTCCTCCTTGCCCACTCCTCACCACCCTTAACGCCCCCACCTCCCCAAGTGCTCCAGACCCACCTCCATGAGTTCCAAATGTGAACCCCTGCTCATTGTCCTCTGGCACTCCAATCCCTCTCCCACTGCCCTCCTGAACCCCAAGGTCTGCTCATCCCACCCTAAAGTGCCCAGATGTCCCCCCCTTCCCCCCATGGGTCTCCTGCGGCACCTCCCCAGGTGGCCAGATCTGAAGATGGCAATCTTCCTCCCAAAACCCTGAGCCATGAGGAAAACCCCAGACAAACCCTAATCGAGGGGCATTCTGCAAAAAGCTCAACTAGTACTCATCAAAACTGCCAGCATCATCAAAGCAAGGAAAGTCCGGAACAGGAGTCCAAGGAGCCGTGACGCCAGATCACGGGGGATCCCGCATGGCATCCTTGAGCAGCAAAGAGAGCTGAGGGAAACAGGAAATCCCAGTGACGTGTGGGCTGTCCTTCCTGGGCATGCACCTGCACAGGTGTCCCAGCGGTGACCTAGAGGGATGGGGTTGCTAACAGCAGCGCACAGGTACCCTCCATGCTGTCGCTGCAGCTTTTCTGTAAACCCACACTCTCCTAAAATAAAAGGTTGATTTTAAAAAGAGAGAGAGCCCGTTCAAGAGATCTGCTTGAAATACGTAGGAACATTGACATCTGTTTCATCATGGTGACGGGTTAATGGGGATCCGTTATACTGTTTCTTGCGCTCCTCTGTGTGTAGGAAATGTTTCATAATTAAATATATAAAAAAAATAATCCAGACCTAGCGCATCGCCCTGGTCTGACACCCTCCACGCTTTCCCTGGAGTCCTCAGTGTCAAGTCCCAAATGCTTAACCAGCCCACAAGGGGGCAGGGGACCCTCCCGCCACACACTGCCTCTGATGCCACTCAGGGCCGGGTGCCTTCCCGTCGCCCTGCTCCAGCCCCTGGACCACATGCCAGCCTGCAGCTCTAGTGGGTCCAGCACTTGGAGAGAGGGGCCTGGGTCCCAGCCCCCGTGCGGTCACCTCGCTGGAAGCCACTATGGCTGGAAGCCCGGCTCGGCCGGCTGCTCCTGGGTGGGACCCATAGTAAGGGCTCGCTCCCACACAGGCAGGGAAACTGAGGCTGAGAATAGACGGAGCCTCTCGCAGGGACAGCTCAACTGTCATTTGCTCCCGATTTGTCTTCTAAAACTCACATTTCACAGAAATACCCACACGTGTGCACGTGGGTGTGTTCACATGCACACAAGTAACACAGGTGTAATCACAAGTGCACACGCTAGGGCTGGAAGTCTGTGATGGGCTGCTGGCCAGGTCTGTCACTTTCAATGCACACGTGTGATGTGACAGGTGTATGACGTGTCCTGTGGCGGTCCTGCGCCAGGAGTCACAGCATAACGCACGGTGGCACGTGTATGTGACATACTCCCTCTCATGCAGCGTGCGGATGGGCGAAGTGTTTTATTCCCATGTGGATGCACATGCGCGTGCGAGGGAAGGCTGGCTGCAGTGGGCATGCAGCACTCTGTGTGTCAGGTGTGGCTGGCGTTGGTGACAGTACAAGGACTTCGGGTGTGACTGCTGTGTACAGTGTGTACCCTGCGCTATGTCTAAATGTTTCCAATGGGATCAATACATAGCAACAAGGACACCATGGCAATCAATCGATCGATGGATCAGTCAGTTGATAAATTGAGAAAGATGATTTTGAGCACTGCTATGTGCCAGGTCCTGGGGATACAGCAGTGAACAGATCCAGTCCCTGCCATTATGAGACTTTCACTCTGTGTAGTGGGGGGGAGGGGCTCTGACAATAAATAAGCAAACATATGGCGTCCTGACCAGAACATGGATGAATAGGAATGCAGGAGGGAGAGGGGATGGGAAATCCTGTGGGGAGCCATGGGAGGCCTCAAGCAGCTGAGGGAGCCACGCAAATACTCCAGGAAAGAAGCATTCCAGGCAAGGAATAGCAGGTGCAAAGGCCCTGGGGCATGGGTAGGTCTGCCCTGTTTGTAAACCACAGAGAAGCTGGCGTTGCTGAAGAAGAGTGAGGGGGCACCAGGAGACTGGTAAGGGGCCCTACTGACTCCGCTGATGACAAGCCCTCCAGCAGGACAGCCACAGTCCTGGACCACAAAAGGCCAGGCTGCTGGAGTCTGAGGACTGACTGGGCCCGCAGGACATAAGTATCCTGAGCGCCAGCTGCACCAGGCTGACTGCTGTCCTCAGAGACCCTTCTGGTTTGGTGAATGTCCTCCCCTCCCTGTCAGCAGTAATGCACAGGACAGGCAGGGAAATGGGGAGGGGGGGTGGCAGGAGGGACAGCAATACTCTTCAGTGTCCGTGCAGCTCAACTCCTATTGTCCCAAAGGTAACTGAGACCCAGAGAGCATGAGGATCCCCCAGGACCTCCAGAACCTCAGGACAAGCTGCTGGGACTACCTCTTGGGTCCCTGCCTCCCTGGTCAGGTGTGTACAGGTGGGTAGGCAGCTGCAGGGCCCACCTGGTGGGCAGGTGTCCCAGAACACAGCAGTGTCTTTTGATGGGAAAAACTTGGCCAAAGCACCAGTCAGAGCCAAAGGCCCTGTGCAACCCCAATGGGCTCCCAGAAAGGGAAACTGAGGCCCACAGAGGGCCCACCCCACCCCTGAGATGCTGTAGTGCCCCCCGGCCAGACTGGGTCCCCGCACCTTCCCACCCTGTCCCCCTGGGTCTCGTGACAAAGAGAAATCTGGGCCGGGGGCTGCATCCCACCCTGGACTCTCCCCACCCCAAGCCCCGAGGAACAATTTACCTTTCAGAGCCGGTCCAAGATATTAATTAAGATAAATCTACCTCAATTTTGAGATTCTCTTATCATGTAATTTATCAAAATTATGTTAATTATTTCTGTAGGGCAGCAAAATTATTACCTCTTTTGTGTCTGATTTGTATTAATATTCATAATTTAATAATTCAGCATCCTGGCCATCTGGTCCGGGAGCAGGCTCCCTTCCCTCCTTTGGTCCCAGCCGCCGCGTCTCCACCCCGCCGGGCGTCCCTGGGGCCCAGCCCGCCCTGTCCCCTCGCCTTCCCGCCGCCCGACCCGGCGGACACGGCCCCTGGCCGGGACCTGCCCGCCCCGGTGGCCCCACACCGCCTGCGGCACCCGGAGGCCCGAGCACAGGTACACGCACAGCACCGCCACCCCCGCTTGGCAGGTGAGCCAAGCTGAATTGACATTTTCCACACTTTGTGAGTTTTACACTGTAATTTGACATAATTAATGCCTACATTACTGCTGATAATTTAGCTAGTTAATTAAACTCAGAGGAGATAATTAAGGAAAGGCTACTGCTTGGATTGCTAATTGTTTTTGTCATTATTTCAGGGGGCCGACAGCTGCCGGCTGAGTCATCCTGTTTTGTCAGCTGACGGGTCATGTGACGTGGGGGTCCCCTGGGGTCCCCCACTTCCAGGGAGGGAGGTGTGCAGCCGGCTACCTGGCTGCTGCCTGGAGCCCTGCCAAGAGCCAGGCGCTACTGGCTGGCTGAGCCCCACGTCTCCTCCTCCACCTCCTATCTGTCCTCCTCCTCCTCCTCTTCTTCCTCGTCCCTCTCCCTCTCCCTCCCCGCCTCTTTCTCTTCCTCCTCCCTCCCTCTCCTTCCTCTGCCTCTCCCTCCTCCCTCTTCCTCCTCCTACTCCTTTCTCCTCCCCCACTTCCTCCTCCTCCTCCCCTTCCTCCTCCCCTCCTCCCTCTCCTACCCGCCCCCCCCAAAAAAGCCCCTAGAGAACTCTGGCCTGGGGTCACACGAAGGTCAGCCTAAACAAGCTGAAGGAGGAGGGACCCCTCCCGCCCTGCATCCAAGGGGCGAAGTGGCACTGGTAACAGCCCAGCCTTCCACAGTGGTCAGATGGGAGGTGGGACTTCCTGGACCTGCTAGGTCATCTCTGGTCAGAGAAGGGCAGGGAGGTCAGGGAGAGGGCGGGGTGGGGCCCCTTCTCCAGACCTCTTGGGCCCATGGGGTGGAAGCTGTGCTTGGGGAAGTTCTCCACATTGTCCCCCACCGCCAGCCCTCCTGAGGCCATGTGCTGCTCCCTGCCTGGTGGCAGGCAGACCTGAGCCCCCCACAGCTGCCTGGTGGAGGGGCTGCCACCCCTGGGACCAGCCGTTGGCCGCCACCAGCAGCACCTCCCGCCCACAAAGCCAGTCCTGCACACGGCATAGCATGGGGATGTGCTGTTACCACCATGTCCCCACCTTCCTAGACAGGACCCCAGGGCCCTGCTCATGGTCACACGACAGACCTGATGCAGGCCCCCTGGGAGGGCAGAGCAGTGTCAGGACGGACGCCAAACCCAGGGCCAGGCCGTCCTGGACAGGCCAGAGGCAGGGTACATGGTCAGGGTCAGGTCTTTGCCTCCAAGGAGCTCCTGGTCCCAGGTGGGACTTGGGACTCACGGTACCACAGCAGCCAGCTTGGGACCATGAGGGGAGAGATGGCTGCCGTGCAGAGACTGGCAGGGCAGGAGCAGGGAAGTTGTCTGGGTCTCTGTTGATGTCCTGCTGATGTCAGTGAGCCCTGAATCAACCAATCTAGAACCTTCTTACATATCAACCTCTTGTTCTGGTGGATAATAAACCAGAATTGTTTGGGTTTCTTTGACTTGAATGACCTGAGAGTCAAGCTGAGCACTGTCATGGTTGCCCATCCAACAGCGTAACCGTCTCCTCACCTGAGGCACCCCAGCAAAGATACGGGTAGTGTCTGTCACGTAATCATATTATCGTCTTCATGGGTGGTTTGCGGGATGGGGGGCCGGAAACTCCAGGTTTTCTCCTGCGAAGACTTCTACTTCCTTCTTCACCTTCTTCACCCCTGGTGAGCACTTCCACTTCAGCCACAGGATTGGCTCCCCCACCACGGTAAGTCTCCAGCTCCCAGAATGCTTGATCAACCTGGCTTCGGACAAAAGCCCCCTCTTAGCAGATCCCAAAGCTCCTTCCTACAACTTTCACACTGGCGCCTTCACCGAAGGCCCCCCTCTCTTGTACTACGCCAAGAGCCACAAAAAGTGGTCCACTAATCCTGATGTTCTGTTTTCCCACTGTGTTCCCAGCCTTGCTGAGCTGTGGTCTGGGAGCCCAGGGCCCCACGGTGTCAGCTGGGTCTCATCTGATGTGGGTGCCTTCCAATGGGTGCAGCCCGAAGGCTGGGGTTCCCACTAGCCAGCACCCCACCATGGTTCCGTGACTTACCACACCCCCAGTCCTGGAACCGAACTCCGTATCAGCTAGGACCCTTTCATCGACACACACCGGGAGATCTGAGAGAAAGTTTAAGCACAAAGAGGACAGTTACCTCATGTGTAATGGCTTAGATGCTGGCCCCCAAATTTCGTGTCCACCCAGAACTTCAGAGCATCCAGAGCCCTGTATTTGGAAATCGGGTCTTTGCAAATGATCAAGTTGAGGTGAGGTCATTAGGGTGGGCCTTAGCCCATTGTGCCTGGTGTCCTTATAAAAGAGGGGGGGGTCATTTGGACATAGACAACACACACAGGGGAAGGCCACATGACAATGGAGAGAGAGATGGGAGCCATGTGGCCACAAGCCCAGGATGGCCAGTGGCCACCAGAAGTGGGAGAGGGGCCTAAAACACTTGTCCCCACAGCCTCAAAAGCAACTAGCCTTGCTGACACTTTGATTTCAGACTTGTAGCCTCTGGAATTGTGAGGAAATAAATTTTTGTTGTGTAAGCCACCAAGTTTGTGGTATTTTGTTATGACAGCCCTAGGAGATTCATACATCTTAAGATAAATCCAAAGAGAGGAGGTTTCAGGACTGACTAATTCAGGGGGCAACTCACTGATGTCACCAAAGACCCAGGAGGGTCTTCCATGTTTCTGTCCTGCCATCCTCAACATATCAGCCATATTCTCCCTCATGGTCATAAAGTGGCTGCTGCAGCACCATGCATCCCAGGGAGGCATGATGTTCAGCAAAGAAGAGCATATGCCTCCCTGGTGCCTCCTATATCAGGAAGATGCCATGATTGGCTTGTACTAAGGATGATTCACTCTCTGGGCTTGCAGGCGGGGACACATCTGAACAAATAGGGAAAAGCAGCAGCGTCTGCAGGGATGCACACCCAGGACCCTGGGAGAGGGTGGCAGATGGGATTGCAAGAAAAGTAGACAGAAGGGGGCCGGGAGTGGGACAGGGGGTAGAACAGGTGTGGGGGGGATGGCCAGGCCGCTGATCCTCAGCCCTTCATGCTTCAGGTCTGGCCACCGCCACCATGTATGCATGAACGTGGCCTTACTCGGAAGCAGGGACTCTGAGGTGGTGATGGTTACGTTGAGGTCACACTGGAGCAGGGTGGGGTCCTCACGGAGGAGGGGAGCATGGATGTGCATGCACAGAGGAGGCCACACAGCCAGGAGCTGGACAGGCAGGAAGGACCCTTCCCTGGAGCCCAGAGAGGGAGCTTGGCCTGCACACCTTGGGTTCACACTTCTGGCCCTGGAAAGGGGGAAGGATCCAGAGCGTGCTGTTTTGAGGCCCCCGACCTGGCACTCTGTTCCTGCAGCCCCAGGACACTGGGAACCCCCGAACCCACTCTCCCTGCATCCTGTCCCTACAGAGCCTCCACCCCCAACCACAGCCCTCACGCCAGGCACCAGCCCCCGGTACTTGATGCCTCCACCCACAGATGCAATCACCCCTTCCAGAAAGTTCTCCCTCGTAAATAAATGAGAATAGAAATGGCCCATATGGAAATATAATGTTGTTAAAACCACTGATTAAGTTTTACACAACCGTGTGAAAGCAAACGAAAAGGTTTTAGCTTTTTAATTTAAGAAAAGAGGAATATGATATAATTTCAATTTGTGATAAGATAAGATGTTCTCGATATTGCGGCTTCAATTGGATTACATCCTAATGTACTTTGTAAAGTGTCAGGCCGGCTGCCGATTACGGTGTGTGTGTGTGATATTCTTTATTAACAATGTAATGGGCCACGTTCGCTCTATCCGTCTTCATCAGCGTTCCTGGCCCACCTGGGAGACCTCGTTAGTGGGGGATCTGCAGCCCCAGCCCTGGGACGGGAGGGCTGGGAGGGGACCCCCAGGTGGACCAGCTTGCAGGCAGGGCTGGGGATGCAGGGGAGGGAGGTCCCGGCCTGCAGGAGGCGGCATGCAGAGGGCCGGGTCTACCGCACTGTGGGGAGGAGGGTTGAGACCCTGGTCCTCCGGCCGCAGCCTGAGGGACCCCAGGGATAGGACCCAAACTCACATCCACGGCCTACAAAGTTTTCTGGGTACCCGGAGCTCCAGGACTCCTGGAAACCCTCTTTCCAGGGGGTCTTGAGGAGCCTCCCAACCAGTGGTGTGCACAGTCCTAGAAGGGAAGTGGGGTGCATGCACGTCCTCCCAGGGCAGGACAGGCCCCATGGGGCAGGAGGCGGGGCTCCAGGGAGGCTGGCTGCTGGGTGAGCCCACCTAGCCCCCTGACCCCCGACCCCGGCCCAGGACCTTCTCTGTGGTCACGATGAAGTAGCAGCTGACCCTAGGGTTGGGGAGCCCAGGAGGGATATGGTGGGGAAACCCCTGGCTCAGACCCAGAAGATGTTGCATGAAGTCCCGGCCACTTTTTCTTCCAGGGACCCCCAGACACACAGGTGCAGAGATGGAGTCCATGCAGGGATTTCATGTGCGGGGTGACTGTGGGTCCTGCCCAGGCCCAGTCAGACAAGGTCCCCGTGTCAGGGAGTCCAAGCTCTGAGGCCTGTGTCCTCCCAGATCAGGCCAAAGGCACCCAAACCCAGGCCCTGCCACTCCAGACATGTGATCCTGGACGTGCCTCTGTGACTCAGTTTCCCCTCCTGTCAAAGGGACATAATGCTGCCTAACACCCTTCCTTTCTGTGGGGGAAACTAGATGCAGCCCATGATCCCCTCTGCAAGCTCTGCTGCAGCCAAGGACACCCCGCTGCTTCTTCCTCATGCCTCTGTCCCTGCTCTGTGACCCCTGGGAAGGCCCTTTCCCTCCTGAACCCTGATCC
Organism: Vulpes lagopus; assembly: GCF_018345385.1. Lineage (NCBI taxonomy): Eukaryota > Metazoa > Chordata > Mammalia > Carnivora > Canidae > Vulpes > Vulpes lagopus. The sequence goes on along the minus strand of NC_054826.1, from coordinate 104,489,196 downwards.
CCTCCTCTAGGATGGGAAGGGGTCATGGGAGCTCAGTTCCCGCCCATGGGAAGGGCCAAGCCAGGCTAGCTGCGCAGCCCAAGCCCCCCATGGGTGCGTCCACCGGGGCAAGGGCTGAGGGAGGAGGGTTGGGCCGAGTCAGCGGAGGTTGCACGGGGCGAGGCATGGCGGGGGTGGGTGCCCTTCCCATACCCCTCACCCTCCTCCCCTTCCCCAGGCAGCAGGCAGGGGCCTATGTGGGACGGGCCGCCAGAGTGAGCCACTCCCTATGACGCCCCTGGGCCTCGGGTGCCCAGAGCATGTGGTGCAGACCCCCAGGTGGTCAGGGGGCAGAGATGCCTGGTCTCTCCGTGTCGCTGGCACCCAGCAGGGGCTCTCGGCCCGGGTGAGGCCGCTGATTCTCCCAGGCCGGGGCTGCATCTACGCCAGGCCAGGGTCCAGGCAGGGCCTCCCTCCTGCGCCAACAGACACCTGGCGCCATGGCCACCCTCGCCCACAGGAGGCAGATGGAGGCCTGGAGAGGCCACCGGCCCAGCCAGTGTCACAGCTCGACATATGCGTTTCATTCATTTCCTCCACACATACGTTTGTTGCACTTGCACCACATTCTGGGCGCTAGGGACCCCGCGGTGCTAGGAACAGACAAACTCCCTGACTCAGGGGCCATCTGGTTTCAGATGAGATCAACACCTAAATCCAGAAAGTGACTTCCAAGTGAGAAAATCCGCAGGGGTGGCAGGCAGAGAGCCAGGGGACTCAGGAAAGCTCTCTGAGGAGGGCACAGCTGAGGAGCCAGCCTGGTGGGTGGGGGTTCTAATGGGCACTAGCAAGTGCAAAGGCCCTATGGCATCTGGGTGGAGGCCAGTGAGCTGTGGCAGAGCAGAGTGAACAGGGGAGGGGCAGCAGGAAGCCAGCCCAAGCCCTACCTTCCTGGGGGTGGGGCAAGGGTATGCCCCCATACACACACACACACCCCAGCACCCCATCCCTGGGCTGGATAAGCCTCCCTCCCCACCTCCAGCTATAGCCACACTGGCCCACTTCCTACCCTGAGATCCCCCCCAAAACTACCCGGTCAGCGCCTAGTTCACAGGTTCCCTCTACCCCAAATGTCTTCCAGACGTTGGGCCATGAGCCCTAGACCCACGGGGCAGTGGGGGCTTCCAGGAAATATGTGCCATGGGTGTGAGGGGTTCAGCCCAGGGAACAGCCCACCTAGCAGCCCCCATCCCAGGTCTACTGATGGGAACACTGGTCTTTCCGGGCCCCATCGGGGAAGACAAAGGCTGAGACGCGAATTGAGAGCCTGCTGAATGCACACAGTGTAGCCCCAGGAACAGCACAGCAGACAGGTCTGGCTGGGCCGCCCCCTCCTTAGCTGTGCCTTCTGGAACCTGCCCAGGTGTCTCACACTGGGGTGGGGGCTCCCTGGCCTCCTCGCAAGTTGTCAGAGGTCCCCTCGAGGTAGACCTGGCTCCTCAGCTGTGCCCTCCTCATGGGGGTAGATCCCCCATGCTAGGGCAGGGCAGCAGGGCAGTCAGACCCCACCTGCACCCCACGAGCGGCCACAGCAGTGGTTCGCCTCCTGCTCTGGCCCCTGGCTGAACAGACACTGCAGGACCTGGCAGTCCCGTGTTCCCAAAGACATGTCCCTGCTTGTCCTGCTCTGATAGTGTCCACAGGGTCTGCAGGCACCAGGCTCCTGCAGAGAGCAGGGCTCTGTTGGGAAGCGCCAACATGTGCCCACGTGGTCCCCCAGGCAGTGGTTGTGACGATGGGCGTGTGCCCCCAGCAGGACCCCCCACCCCTGCGCCCCTGGCTTTCCAGGATGGACAACACACCCTCATGGGTTCCTTGCCTGCCCCCGTCTCAGAGTGCCCACACGTGCCCCAGCCCACCAGGCGTCCCAGGGCCTGGGGGATGAGGGCCCCAGAGGCCAGGCCCAGGCCCCACCTAACTTGCTGTGTAGCTTCAGGGTGTCTGGAGGCCTCTCAGCCCATTTCCTTGTCTGAGAACCACAGCTTCTCCCAGGCTCAGAGCCCGGTCCCTGCTGGGTGGCCCTCTGCCTCCCTCTGGTGGTGAAGAGCCCACACTTCCACGGGCCCCTGGGGGTGCGCCCAAGGGGACCTCAGGAGCTCCAGGGTCTCTGCTGGAGGGACCAGCAGCCCCAGCCACTCTCCACCATGCCAATCCCACCCTGGAGCCTCTGCTCAGAAGCACCCATGGTGCCCAGCACCCAGGAACGACACCAAGCCTGCGTGGCCCAGGCCCTGCTGACCACTCTGGCTGCCACCCCTCCACTGCTAGGTCCTCCAGTCTCTCCGGGGCTTCCTGCTGTGATGGGACAGCCACTAGGAGGACTCCAGTTCCTCCACCTCCACCGCAGCTGGAGACACATGACCCTGCCAGTCCTCAGAGCTGAGCGGCACAGGGTGGACTGCAAGCCCATCTGTACCCACCCCGTCACATGTCACAGCCTGACCTCAAGCCCTAGAGTCCGAGGCTGAACCCTCCGGCACCCTGTAAAGGCAGCAGGATGCAGTGGGAGCTCCGTGGGCCCCATGTGGTCCTGAGCCCATCTGCCACCAGGCTGGGGAATGGTGGCGCTGTGCCATTGTCGAGGGCCCACCAGCACAGCCATGATGGGCACCCACAGTAGCTGGAGATGGCACAGAGACAAGCCCAGTCCTCTCACACACAGGGACGCTGAGGCCCTTAGAAGTTACTCTCCCAGGTCACCTCCATGAGGGCAGTGCTGGGCAGGGACTGAGTGAGCTGCAGGGACCTGCTCCCTTCTGGTCCTCTCTGTCCAGCAGGCATGGGGAAGGATGGTGAGCCCCCCTCCCTTGCAGGACACAGGGGTCCAAGGCTCGAATCCTTCCATCCCAGGGCATAGCTCACCTCCACCCCAAAGTCAAGGGAGCAGACTTCAAGCTTTGGAGATGACTGCTTGGGGCCAGCCACAGATGTGTCTACACTGGTACAGAACTGGAAGTCGACCAAGACCTCCACGCCAGGCCACCCTGGAGTGTGGTGAGTGGAGAACAAGAGAGGGAGCCCAGGCCATGTAGTTTGTTCCTTTATTGTGGCTGCTCAGACCCCACGGGGAGGGTGGTGCACATCCCCACACCACACCCCCACCCCCGCGGTGGCCACCCTCCCCGGGCCAAGGGTCAGTGTCCTGCGGCTGGCCAGGCAGCTCACTCGGGGTTCCTTTTGCTCCTCAGGGACAGGACTCTGGACAAGCTGAACTTGGACTTCTTCTTCTGATCCCCACTGCTTCTCTGGAGATCTGGGAGTGGGGAGGGCGGACACTAGGACAGGTGCCACCTCTCAGCACCTGCCCCTGCCAACATGCCCTTCCCTCCCACCTGCCCTGGCCCTACAGTTACCCAGATTCTGGATCATGTTCTGTAGCATCTCGTCCTCCTCCAGCTCTCTGAAACAGGACAGGATAGTAGTTGGGTCCTTCCACCTGCCAACAAGGCAGTGCCTACTCTCTCTGGGTGCTGACCCTCATCGGTGACACAGGATGGAAGGCCCTGGGAGGACCTGGGCCAGGGCTCCCTCAGCCCAGAGAGTAACATATTTAACAAACTTGGCCGCTGACTTTGTGGCCTTGCCAGGTCCCTCCCCTGAGCCCCAGAGGCCCTGCCCTCCCCTGGACCCCCGAGGCTCCTCCCCTGGGCCCGGAGGCCCCGCCCTCACCTGAGCCGGTCCTCCTCCAGGACATCCACGATGTTGCTGCGGTTCTCCACTGTGCTTATGTACCGGCTCAGCAGATCCGCCTCCCGCTGCTGGTCCAGGGGTGACTTCAGACTCTCTGCAGGGACAGCCTGCCCTCAGCGGCAGCCCTGCTGTCCCGCCCTGCTCAGGGCATGGCGTCCCCACTTTCCAGGGTCAGACTCCTCCACTGGATGTGGGGGAGGGTTTGGCGGACAACAGGGACAGAGTCTGCCCATCTGTGGTGGGCTCCTGGCAATGCTGAATGCATGGATGGGTGGATCAGCGCGTGGACCGGCAGACGGATGGATGAATAGGTGGGTGGATGGATGAGTGAATGAGTGGAAGAAAGACCAGATCAGAGGCAGAGCACCCCCATCTCACAGCAAGGAAGGGCAGAGGCAGGACTGCCAGGACCTGAGCCCCCAGCACTGGGCCCTCAGCCACTCCATCCATGGCACCTGCAGGCTGAGCTGGTCAGGGCTTACTGCCCTGGAATCACTGCAGCTGATGGGGTAGGCATGAGTCCTGTCCCCACTTTGGAAGCACAGAGAAGTTGAGTGCCCTGGCCGAGTACGCACGGCCAGGAGTGGATGGGCTGAGACTCTACCCTGGGCCCCAGCATGTGGGCCATAACCACATCCCATCAGCCTCTCCAAAGGGTAGCCACGCAGACAGCCAGTCGGAGGGGCCTGGAAGGGCCCACCCCCATCACCCTCCCCGGCCCAGGCCCAGGTTCCCAAGGGTGGGGGTAGACGGGACGCACGAGGCTTGGCCATCAGCTGACGCAGCTCCCCCTCCAGGTTCGACTGCTCCTCTGCCAGCTGCTGGTCCCTGGCCCTGCCGAGGTGACGCAGGCGTGAGGCCCAGCCTGCCTGGCTGACCTCCCCCGTGCCTGAGCCCGGCCCGTGCAGTCAGGAGGTGGCCATCCCGGAGAGGACCCTTCGGGCTGAGGTGGAACGGCTGGACCCCTCACTTGTACATCAGCTCCGACTCCTGCCTCAGCAGCAGCTGCTTCTTGTGAATGAGCTGGAACCAGTCCACCATGAGGGTGTCCTCAGAGGCATCTGTGGAGGGGGTCCGGGAGGGTCAGGCCAGGGCCAGTGAGGCCCCCGGGTCAAGCTGGTGGAGGCCCGGCCGGGGCCGTGGGGAGGGGGCAGGCCTGTGTCGGGTAGACGAGGCTCACCCCCCTCAGCCGCGCGTAGACGCTTCTCCAGCTCCACACCCCTGAGCTCCAGAATGTCCAGCTGCCTCTCGATGTCCTGCATGTGCCTCTGGATCTCTTCTGGGGGCATGTAGTTTGGGGGCCGCTGGGGACGGAGGGGAGGTGAGGGGCAGGCGGAGAGGCCGGGTCATGCCCCAGAGGGCTGAGCTCCTGGCCCACCTGCACCCTGGACTACTCACCGTGGCCGGGTTGGTCACTGCCTTGCTGGGTGGAGTGGGGACACTAGACGAGCCCAAGGACCTCCCTGCTGATGATAAGACAAGTCTCCTGGACCTGGGGGCACCACACCCAGGCCCCCTGCCCAGGGTTCCCCTGCTCCCTCCCAATGGTGTCCCAAAGCCAGAGCACACACACAGATGCAGGCACCATCCCCACCATCTCCATGCCCTCCCTGGCCCCCCAGCTTCCCCAAGTCAGTGGCCCGGATGCCCTGCAGGCAAGCTGCCAAGGGCAAGCGCATCAGCATCCCCAGGTATCTGTGGCTCCAGCACCAGGAGGAGCTGGGGCCTCTGTCCTGTCTTCCCTTCCCTTCTGGCAGGCCAGGGCTCTGAAGGGTCCTCCAGGCCCGCTGCCCCATCTCAAGGGAAGCCAGCCACCTGCAGGTGCATTCGACACTGCTCCCTCCCCTGGGGTACCTTCCCTCCACTTGTCATCCTGCAAACCCCTGCAGCCACTCCCTCCTCAGACAAGCCCCCCTCATCTACACTCCAACTAGGAATGGGGGCTGACCTGGTGTGCCCTGAGCAGGGGGCTTCCTCTTCTCTTCCTTCCAGCTCCGGGCTGGGGCTTCCTGCCCTGAGGGCTCAGAATGAAGCCAGTCGCCAGAAACATCCAGGCTGGCAGGGACAGCCAGCTTCTTGCGGTGGGATGAAGACGGGGAGGGGGAGGTGGCTGCCCGAGGGCAGAGGACAGGGCCACATGTCAAGCCAGCAGGTCTGGTGCCCCCCCCCCACTGCTTCTCTGAGCAGGGTGGTCACCCAAGGGGACCCCACCGGCTTCACCGGCCAGCACAGGGTCAGTCTCCTGTGCCCATGTCCATCCAGGGAGGGCAGATTCTGTGTCCTCGACAACACAGGGGCAAATGAGCCCAGCAGGTTGGAGACTGGCTTGAAGTCACACAGGAAGTGACATGAGGGCTGGACATGGATCCAGGGGCAGCTAAGAATGCTGGGGACAGCACACTCACGTGCAGGTGTAAAGACACACACACGCACACACGAGCTGCCACCCGACCCCTCTGGCACCACAGGGCCATGTTCCCGGGCTGGGCATCTGGACCCCCGGGTTCCTGCCCAGCATTACCTGAGAGGCCAGGCCCAGGGCTGGCTGTGCCCGCTGTCCTGTCAGGCCAACGAGGGGGTGGAGGGACATGGACATGCCCCTCGGAGCTCCCGGGGGCTTTCCCAGGGGCGTCACCTGTCCGAGGCTCTCCCAGGACCCTAGACAGAGGGCAGGGGGTCAGCCAAGGGAAGGACAGGCTGCCCCACACCCAGGTGCAGACCACCAGAGGCAAGAGAGGAGTGCACGGAGCACGTAAGGGCTACCTGACTGGCTGTGACCCTCCTAGAGCACATGTGTGTGTGTTCACCCATGTGCTCACCTTCGTGTGTGTGTGCACATGCTCAGGCACTCACAGCTGGTGCAGGACCCGAGTGTGCCGCCCACCCGTGGGCCACCCACTGCTACAGTACACACAGGGTGGTCACTCATCACGGGTGACCCTGGACCAGCACGCCCGGCCCCCGGGATGGCTCATGTGACCGTCCAGCCCTGGCACCTGCGGCCTCATGCAGGGATGCAGCATCGCCTTCCCCGTCCCACCCAAGCTTTCTGGGGCGGGGGGGCTGTCCCTTCCCCGCTGTAGAGCCAGCATGGCCGCTCCAGGCTTAGGCCTGGTGGACTTTCATCCCTTGGCCACCATGGCTGGTTCAGGTGAGTGAGGACCCCGGGCCTGACAGACCCTCCCCACAGCTGCCCACCCTCCTGACGCTCCAGCCACACAAAGGGAATGTGGTCTTGTGTCACAGCCTGGTGTGACTGCTCCCCTGCCACTCAGGTCAGTGTGACTACTCCCTCATCATTCAGGCCCATGTGACTGCCCCACTCCATCACTCAGGTCGGTGTGACTGCTCCCTCATCATTCAGGCCCATGTGACTGCCCCACTCCATCACTCAGGTCGGTGTGACTGCTCCCCCCATCATTGCACCCCTGTCACTTAGGCTGGTGTGAATTGGCTTCTGCTACACCCAGTGAATGGTCCAAGCAGATACGCACACATCCCTCTGTGGGTGTGTCCATCAGTCCACATGCATGCCATCATTCACCTGTAAGCATCTGTTGAGCACCTACTGTGTACCAGGCCCTGTGCTAATGCTCAGCTTCATGAGCACAAAGCCACAGGCCCAGGTGCAGGACCCAGAGAGACCCCCTGCCCCCGAGCCCTGCCCACCCTCCCCTCACCTCTCAGCAGGGTGTTTCTTCTCCACCGGCTTCAGGCGGGCCCTCCATCCTGCGGGCCCGTCTTCCTGGCCTTCCTGGGGGCTGGTGCCTGACCCTAGGTGGGGGGCAGGGACACAGGTCATGAGGGGGTATTCCGGGTTGGGAGGCTGGGCTCTGCCAGAAAAGACTGGATCTCACTCACCCCCACCCCATCTTCCTGCAGCCAGCCCCTCTCCGGTACCCACACAACCAGCCTGGCCCATGGGACAGTTGGGCTGGGAGTCGGGCTCAGGACTTCTGGCCTGACCACCTGTGCCATGTCCCCTCTCTGGGCCTCTCTGGGCCTCAAAGTCCCCAGCTGCCCAATAGAGAGGGTGTGACCAGCTGAGTCCCGTGGTTGCAGAGTGCCTGTGTGTCTGTGGGCTGAGTGGTTCAGAACAGAGTGGCTTTCATGATGGGGGCTCAGCCAAGGAAAGGTCTCAGTAAAAACCTATGTGCGGGGTGTTCTCTGAGCCCAGCTCAGTCCCTCCAGGGCTCTCCTAAGAGATACCCAGGCACCCAGAAAAAAGCCAACTCCACAGTTACCCAGAAAGCATATGCAGTGATAGTAAGCAGTCCAAGGGGCTTCTAGGACCCTTAGGGTCCTGTTGTTGGGACAGAGCAGGAAAACAGACACAGACAGTGGATGCAAAACCCCATGGGAGGGGGTGACCCTGCAAGGAGTGCAAAGCAGGAGAGAGTAACTGACAGCTGCCTGGCGTCGTCACCAGGGAACAGTGACGAGGTTGGGCCATGGCCGCAGCAGGACATGCAGGCGGGGGCAGGTGGGCAGTGAACAGTGATTGTAAAGACACACACAAGCCCGAAGGGGCATCTGGCACTCCAGAAATTGGAGTCAGAGTGGGGAGAAAGTGGGGACCAGGGGGCGCCAAAGATGGGGGTAACATGGGAGCTGGGCTGGTTCTGCAGAACCAGAGGCCAGGGAGCAGAGCAGCCACAGGCACCACACAACCCACCCCACACCTCCCCATGGCGCATCAGTGGGAGAGCTTACCCTTTGCCACTGGGGCCTCTGGCTTCAGCGTGGAGCCAGCACCCACCCTGCTGGCCCCTGAGGACACAGGCGGGTCCTTCTTGTCCACCTGGGGTGACATGGATGCCCGTGAGGTGGTGCTCACACTTGGGGCTGGTGGCTCAGTCCTCGCAGGGGGGCTGAGGACCTGGGCAGGTACCACCTGGGACAGCTTGGCTGATGGACTTGCTTGTGGCCCTTCAGCTCTGCTATGGGATTTCAGAGCAGGGGAGGTGGCCGGGGAGGACCTATGGGTGAGAGTGTAGGCATCAGGCACAGGTGGATCCAGGAGCCCCCTCCCACCATGACCCTCAGGCAGAAGCCCCTCAACCTCCCCTGGCAGAGGATTCCTGACATCCACCTACAGATAGACCCTCCGAGGGACAGGCCAAGGGCACCCACTTCTGGCACAGGTGTATATGGCACCTGATTTTTACCTTTCCATTTAACTCTGGCATCAGCTGAGATTAAAATGGCCCCAAAACACACTGTGCATGGGGTGTGGGGAGGGGCCATACCCACAGCCCCTCCCTCTTTCATCTACCTGCCCAGAAGCACCTGGGACTTCCCTGTGGAAGCCCTGCCCAGAGCTGTGGGCCAGCCAAGCCTGCTTAGCCCCATCTAAGCAACAAGGATGAGCCCCCCAAGCGGGCTGCCCATCACCAGGCCATCCTGCATCCCCAGGCACACACACGTGCAGGAAGCATGGCCACCAGCACCCAGGAGAGCCCAAGGCAGCAAGCTGGGCACCTCACCAAGCCAAAGCAGCTCCTCCATGTGCCCTGTGCTCCCTATGAAACCAATCTCTCCCCACTGTTCTCCCCGCTCCCTAGGCCCAGGGTGACCAGGAGGAGCTGGGCCCTGCCCCAGGCAGACATCCCGCAGGACGCCTCCGAGAGAGGCTTCACAGCCACGCAGCCTCAGTCCCCAGGTGCTCTGGACACCCCCAGGCCTGGAGTGGCAGGGCAGACTCACTCTCTTGGGGCACCACCAGCTAATCCAGTGGGCCCAAGCAGCTCTAAGCCAGAATGCTCCCCCAAAATAAAGGGCAGCATGAGGCAGCAGGCGCAGCATTGTCAGTCAACCTAGTATGCAATTTCCTTACTCATGAGGCCACCGTAGTATGAATTGTGTCCCCCTCCCCCAATTCATGTCCACTCGGAAGCCCAGGATGTGGCCTTATTTGGAAATAGAGTCTTTGCAGATGTAACCAAGTTTAGATGAGGTCATCCTGGATTAGGGTGGCCCTAAGTCCAGCGTCGGGTGTCCTTAGCAGAGACAGAAGAGTAGAGGACATAGACACAGATGGGAGCCAGGTGACCCCAGGGGCCCAGATGGAGGCTGTGGCTATGAGCAGGGGATGCAGGGTGAGCAGGTGCTAGAAAAGGCAGGAAGGACCCTCCCCGAGAGCCGGCGCAGGGAGTGCAGCCCTGCCCACCTCGAGTTCAGTCTTCTGGTGTTTAGAGCCGGGTGAGAATAGGTTTCTGGTGGTTTGGGTGCTTTGTCCCAGCAGCCTCAGGACACAAACACTGGGACCCTCCATCCCACCAGGGCCTGCTCCGTGACTAGTGTGTTGAAGGCACCAGGCAGGCACTGCCACGCAGGCAGGGGGCGGTGATGAGCTCCACCCGGCTCAGATAGGACAATCCAGGGCTTCTCACAGCCTCTGGTTTCCGGTCTGTAAAACGGGTGTCCTCAGGTGTGACTCAGCGTGTGCCACATGGTGACCCCAGGGGCAGCATCTGTGCCCCCACAACTTTGCAGTCACAACTGCATCCCCTCCTGCTGAGCACCAGGCACTCTGGGTCCCGTCTCATTCCCAATTTCCAGGTGAGAAAGCTGAAGCTGGGGAGCAGAGCTAGGCAGGGCCTGGAAGCCTCCTAGGCTGCCCCCGACCCCGCCTGCCCCAGCTCCTCCCCACCCACCTGCCAGGTGCCAGAGCACCAGTCTCAAGCCTGGGAAGGGCCTTCCGGAGGCAGCTCAGTGCCTGCTCCCTGCTGTTGGCCCCAGAAGGCACATCTGCAGGAGCCGGGGCCCTGCCAGCTGGGCCAGGACTGGGGGCAGCTCCAGGAGTCTGGAAGAACCTCTCCCGGGCCTGCTGCATCTTGGAGGCTGCTGATGGGGCCCAGTCTGGGGTGTCTGCTGGGCCTGGAGACGTTGGGCCCAAGCTGACCTTGGTGTAGGGGGGTGCCACTTGAGGGGTCACTCGGCCCTGTGGGGTGGCTGGGCGAGAGTCTGGGGCATTTGGCATTGGAGCAGAACGGGGGATGACTGCTGCTGTGTGCTGTCCCACCGATGACCACCCTACTGGGGAGCTGTTGGCCACACGTGTGCTGGCTCTGCCACCCTGGAGGCCCGCCAAGAATGCAGGCCTGGCTGGGCTCCCTGCGTGGACGTGGGAGGCGGCAGTGGCCAGAGGGTTGGCCGTAGCAGGGACGCCTTTGACAGTCGAGTTGCCCATCACAGGCTCCCGGGCCGCTGGCCTGGACTCTGGCCCTGCATCTCGGGGCCCATTTGCCTCCTGGGCCTTCTGTGGGGCACTGGGCGGCTTGGAGTCTGAGGGTATGGCCCCTGGCTGTCGTGGGGCTGGGCCCCGCAACGTGGGGCTTGCAGAGGCAGCTTCGGGGTGGTGGCTGGAACACACAAAGACGCCGGGCTCGCCGGTGGCCCTGTAGGCCCCAGAGTGCAGTGTGTTGGAGCACTGCTTACACCTGGCACAGGGCAGAGAAAGACCCATGAGGACACTGCAGGCAGGCGTGCATTCCCTTATTCACACACACTCCCATGAGTACACACTCATGCAGCCCTGTGCCAACTTCTGTGGCGATCGACTCAACAGTCATTTTGAGTCACAGACTCCACAAATCCTCATTAAGGGTACAAACACCTAAAGTGTCCATGCCTGTGTACATGTATACTCACAAATGCACACATAAGTGCACATGCATACATTCATGGGTGCAAGTGTGCACAGGTGAACACGCATGCTCGCAAATGTGCACAGAAGTGCACATATGCATGGGCACACACAGGGGCATGCACACACATGCACATATATGTGCATGCACATATATGCACGGGCCCACACACACAGGGTGCACATGTGCATTCATAGGCACATACACACATGCATGGGTACACACGCACATTCATGAGCACGCACATACACATGCACAGGTATGTACACATGCATAGGTGCACATGCATACACATGCATGGCCGCACTCAACACACACACACACACACACGTGCCCAGGTGCATGCACATGCACAAGTGCATGCACACATGCACAGGTTCACACACACAAGGGTGCATGCATGCACACACATGCATAGTCACAGACATGCACATGCACACATGCATGCCTGAGTGCATGCACATGCACACACACGCACAGGCATGCACAGGCACACACCAGCTCTACCTGAAGCAGCTCCGGTGGTAGAGCTTCCCGTCAGCCAGGTGTCTCTGCACGAGGTGCACGTGCTTGCCGCAGACTGCGCAGGTGCTGCTGACTGCCGAGGCCTGGCCCTTGGGAAGGGTGCCAGTTGCTATTTCTGACCCCTCACCATAGGCTAGGAGAGGTCATGTGCCCCAGCTCTCCTCCTGACAGCCGCCCCATCAGCAGGCAAGAAGATCCCACTTTACAGACCAGAGAACTGAGGCCCTGAGGGGAGCAGCCCATCAGGCACTGATGGACTCTAAGTTCAGGGGCTGCAGCCTAACCTTGGGAGTCTGGGGGGACAGGGGCCAGATCCCGGCGCTCCTGAGGCCACCAGAGGTACAGCAATCCCAACACCAGGCCACAGTTCCCTCATCACTTGGACAGCAGGGGGCGCCTGACTACAGCACATCACTCGTCCCCGTTCCCCCCCCCTCTGAAAGTGGGGGTGCCTAATGCCCTGGGCAGGCGGGAAGGACACACCCAGGATTCTCTCCTGGCCCACCCAGGAGGGAGGGGCAGGAGGCCAGAAACCACTCAGGAGCCCAGAAACGTCAGGGTTCAATGTCTCAGATCTGCTTGGCCTGCATAATCTCCCTGGGCCTCATTTTACCTATCTGTACAACGGGGATCATATCCCGACATGCAAGATTTGAAGGGGTATGTGGAGTCAATCCTGATAAACAGTAGCTGAGGATGTGCTGGGGAGCCAAGGGGACCCCCATCCCAGGCCCTGCGGTGTAGAGGTCACAATCCCAAGAGTCAGAGGGAAGGTGGAGCTGGGGTGCTTACGGTTTTCAGCAGGGGGCCTCCTAAGCTCCCATCCTTCCGCTGGACGGTGGGGTTTGTGCTGACTGGAGACAGCGGCTGTCCCCGGGCTGGAGTGGGTGAGGGCCTGGCCAGCTGGGATGGAGCCTTCTTCCCAGATGGTTCCTCATCAGAATCCGAAGGGGGCCTCTTGATACCAGCCATACCCCCAACTGGCATGAGACATGTGAGATCAGGCTCTCAAAGTATCTGGGGCCACCCCCCGTTCTGGGTTCTCTGTGGGTGCCAGTGGATAACGTGAGGCCTGGAGCCCAGGGCTGTTGGAGCAGGCTGAGGGGCAGCCAGGAACAACCACAAGTGCACATTCCCAGCAGGGGCCTGGTCTGACCCACACCCCTCCCCCGCAGGCTCCAAGAGCCCTGATCTGGGGTCAGGGAAATGGAACTTTTCTGTTTCTCCACAAAGTGGAAATATCAAGGCGGGGCTGGTCCTGTGCCCAGAGTGGTTCCGGGGATTTCTAAGGTCTGGATGAGGAATGTGAGGGGAGGGGAAGAAGCTGAGCTTCGGGGTGGGCAGAGCAGCTGGAGTCCAGTCCCTTGGGCCCATCCCCCACATGCCTGCCAAATATCAGGACCAAACGGGGGTTGGGGGGCGCCTCTGGAGCCAGGCCTCGGAGCCCACACAGGGTCTGCCAAGTTGCCTGAGGTGAGACTTGTGGGCATGGGCTCCAGGGGTGCAGAGGGGAAGGAGAGGCAAGATCTGGGTGCCTCTGTTTGGTGCACAGGTGAGTGTGGGGTCTGGGGGGCTCAGACCCTCATGGTGGCAGGAGGGTGGGGCTACTCCCCCAGGGAGGAAGCCACAGCTCAGGGAGCCCCACGTATGTGGCTCCAGAGGGGCTTCCCTGCTGCTTTCTGCCCTGCCAGGTGGTGCTAAAAACCACCACTGAACTGGCGGCGGGGCTCACTTGGGCCCAAGACAGAGGGCCAGCCTGGCAGATGCAAGGCATGGGGGGCCTCCAGCCCCAACTCACTGGGGGAGCGTCCGTGGAAGTAGTTGTAGTACTGTGACACATAGGTCAGGATGCTCAGCCGGTCTGGCACCTTCAGGGCCACCATGTCCTCAGCGTCCAGCAGGGCTGGGATGCCCAACTGCTCCTCGGCCACACAGAAGGCCTGGGGGGAGTGGTCAGCGCAGGTGGGCTGGGGGACACCCCCTCTGTCTCCATCAGGCCACCAGCACCCTCCAGGAAGGAGGCCAGAAACCCGCCCAGGCCCAGAAAGGTCTAGGTTCAAGGTTTGAGCTCTGCTCAGGCTGCGTGACCTCCCTGGGCCTCAGTTTACTGGTCTGTACAACAGAGACCATATCCTGACTATGGGGGGGTTGAAGGATCTGGGGAGCCAGTCCCCACATGGCCAGCCTGACATCTCCTGCCTGTAAATGCCCGTCCCTCACCTGACAGTCCTCAGGTCTCTATCCATATCCTTCCCTTAAACTGCTGAGATGCCCATGCCACGCCTGAGGGCCACATGTCCATCTCCATGTGCCCAAAACTGGGTTCCTGAGCTCTCCCAGACACACAGCCCAGCCAGCAGTGACCTTCCTTCCAAGGCTCAGGCCAAAGGCCTCGAAACTCCTTCGACACCCCTTCAAAATGTGTGCAGAATCTGAGAATCTGACTATTCATAATGCACCTTCATCCCCTCACCATCCACCTGGCCGTCAATATAGATCCTAAAGACCTGAGCACCCCAGCCCAGCAGCCCTGGGAGGGGCCAACTGCTTCCCATGCCCACCTGTCCCCACCTCCCCCAGTCTGTCCTACCTGCGCCTCCCCTCTATTCCCACTGCCTCTCCCTCTGTTCCCACTGCCTCTCATTCTGTTCCCGCCATGCCCCCTCTGTTCCCACTGCCTCCCCTACTCTGTTCCCACCGTGCCCCCTTGCTATTTCTCCTACTAGCCAAGGTGCCCTCCAGAGGGGACAGCCTTGTGCCAGCAGCCCCCCACCAGGCTGGCCCCTCCTAGAGGTGCCCATGGGACTCCTCTTTACCAGGGGAGCCTGCCCTGTCCCCTCAGGACAAACACGCGGTGGCCTCACACACCTGCCCTGCACTGTCCTGCATGTTCATCCGGCCCACCCGCTATGGTGTCCCCACAGAATTTTCTGTGACAATGGACGAGCTCTAGTCCATGCGATCTACTGTGAGCATCTGACAGGTAGAGAGCATGGCGGAGGAACTGAATTTGTCACTACTTCCTCTAAATTAAGTCAGATGGAAATGCAAGTCGTGCAGGAGCTGAGCGGAGCGCGCATCAGCTGTGCGGGTTTGACCCGCAGAGCTGGGCCTGCCTCCCCAGAGCTGGGAGAGACAGCTTGGGGAGGCCGGGTGCGTGTCTGCCTCTCTGGGCATCAACCCAGTGTGATAATGGGGCTTATTCTGCAGCAAGGAAACTGAAGCTGGCACAGGGAAGCATCTGGCAGCGGGGTGGCAGGCAGGACCCTGGACCCAGGCTGGCCAGAGCATGAGGCTGCAAGCAGTGTGTTCAGGACCCAGCGGCCAGGCCAACAGGCAGGCTCGGGGCAGCTGGTCCCCACAAGGTGGGGAAGAGCCACAGCCCAGCCAGGACTCACCCCAGGGCCTGGTCCTCCCAGAGCCACCTCTGGACCCACTCTGCCTTGGATGGGAAATAAAATCCCAGCCACCCCCAACCTCTTCCTTCTGTGACAGGAAGAAGGAGCCAGGAGGGCCTGGGCACCAGATTGGAGGCTATTTCTGGGGTTGGGGTCCCCCGGCTCAGGACAGGCTGTGGAGCTCTGCAGCGCGTCTCTGGCCTCCAGATGCTCACCTGCTGTGCCAGCACCTCTCACAGCTGCCCTGGTGGTACCTGAGGGTGGTCCCTGGGACCTGGGTGACGGCACAGGACAGACTGGCCACAATGGCTTTGAGGCAGGAACAAGGACACTCACCAGTTTGTTGTTCTCATAAACGTTTTCCTTCCTGAGTGCATCGAAGTCTCTGAAAGAGAAAAATACAGGTGTCCAAAGCAGCTCAGAGGTCATCCTGCCAAGATAGAGAGACCGAGTCCAGAAGCAGCAATTGTGAAGGAATGAGGTCCCAGGCAGCCAGGAGTGAGCAGAGTCGGCCCTGCTCTAGGCTCAGCAATGCCGGCAGCACCCTGGCGACCATCGGGCCCTGCAGCCATGACCCTCACCTCTGGTGCCCTGCAGAGACCAAGTGCTTACCCCTGGCCACCAGGCTGATGGCAGGCTCAGGGTGGCTGGTCCCCACAGGGTGGGAAAGGGCCACGACCCACACCAGGACCCACCCCAGGGCCCTGTCCTCCCAGAGCTACCTTGGGCCAAGATAGGCCAAGCACCAGCTTGGGGAGTACAGTCAGGCACACCTCCAAATGGCCTGCTTCCAAACTCCCAGAAGGTTATGGGCCTAGTGGGTCACGGGAGGCCCATGTCCCAGGGGTGAGGCCACAGGGTGGACACAGAAGGCAGTGTGGGATAGAGCTCCACGCTGCCCACTGGTCAGGGCACCCTCCGCACTTGACCTCGGGGGTACAAGACGTCCCAGGTGCTGGGGCCCAGCCTGGGTGGTGGGCCTGCCTGGGGATGTCACTCGCAAAGCCGACGTTTGGACAAAGAGAGCCCACTGCAGCTCCAGGCTGGTCCCAGGACTCGGAGCCCCCACCCACCACAGGCACCCCTGCAAGGAAGCTTGGAGCAGAAAACACAGCCGGGCCCAGCAGGCACTCATCCTGACGCTCAAATACGCACTGGCAGGGCAATCCATGGCAGCTCTGCCCCTTCGGCGCTGGATGGTTCTGCAGGGTGGAAAAGGGCTCAGGCTGGGAGCTGCCTCCCGACCCAGCCGTGTTGCACCGTCAGACTCTGGGGGAGCCTCTCCACTCTCAGGCCTCAGTATCCCTGTCTGGAGGAGGATGTAAGCCAAGAGGCCTGGCTGTGGCAGGGCCCTGTGGCCTCGACCTGGGCCATGGGGCAGGGGAGGGGACAGGGCTGCCTTTTGCCTGCCTCCCTCCAAGGAGGCCCCCACCAGCCTCCAGCCGGACGTCCATCACCCTGCTGGGTTCAGGGAGACCTCACTGTCCGCTTGGACCACCTCCCAGGTAACGTGTTCCAGATGGTAAGACCACCCCATGAACACAGACGGTGCTTTTGTGCAAGGGCAAGATGGCGGGCAGCTTTGTCTCCAGGGGGACAAGGGGGGTGGCAGGGGCAGGCAGGGCACCCTCCTGCTTCCTCAGTGCAGCCACACGCAGGTCACCAGGGCTGTCCCACCAGCGTCCATGGCACGTGGAGTGGTCCGTCTCCATCGGTGGCCCAGGGGGCTCTCGGCATGCTGGGCCCTCCCCCACCCCTCCCCCACCCCTTCCCTTTGAAAGTTCAATCTCTTTTCCAGACCTGCCCCAGGTCACTGACCCAAACGGCCATGTCCTCAGCAAGATGCCCGGGTGGCAGGAGGGCAGGATAACAAGTTCTGTTTTGTCTCCAAACACCAAGGAGAAGGAGGCCCTCTGCCCCCTGCATCTGCCTCGGGGAGGGGATGCAGCAGCTCTGCCTGGAGGATTCAGCAGTGGGGGGGTGAGGACCCTCACTTGGCCGGGACCCTGAGTGAGCATCTCAGCGCCCTAGGCAGGCCAGGACGCCCGGTCCAGCACCCACAGCAGTGATGCTGGCACCCGCTGAGCACGGGCAAAGGCATCCGGGTCAAAAGATGCTGAGGTGACCTTCCACTCAAGGCCAAGGGCCACCCCCCGCTCAGCACCTTGCCCAGCTGCTCCCCTGGACCCCTAAGACCTCCAGAGCGGGACTGGACACCCTGGCCAGTATCACGACCGCCCCGCCCCTCCCAAAGCAAGCTCTCCGCCACAGGCCCTGCCTTCCCAGCCTCCCAAGCTCGGCCCACACTTCTCCCTATGTGCAGAACACACCCACCCTGGGCCTCAATCACCCCCTCCCCAGAGGCACCCTGCAGGTCCCCGAGTGGACACGTCTCTGCCTCTGGCAGGCAGCTGCGTGAGCACACATCCCCCGCAGCATGGGGTGCAGGTGGTGTTGCCTTTGTCCCTGAGGGCTGCCTGGCCCGGCGCTCTGGGGCACTCTAGGGCCAGCGTGCTGCCTCGCAAAGCCTTCAGAGGGTGCCAAGTAGAGACCACGCCCATCCCAATCAGGAAGTCCAACAGGACCAGCTCTCTGCCATCGGGCACTCTTGTTGGGATGGGCTGAACTGTGCCCCCCGCAATGATCTGTTGGAGTCCTAACTGCCAGGATCCCCAAACATGACCTTTTTTGGAAATAGGATCTCCCTGACAGAGAGAATCCAGTTAAAATGAGGTCATGATGGTGGGCCCTAATCCAAAATGACTGGCATCTTATAGAAAAAGGGAAATCAGGACCCAGATGCGTACGGAGGGGAGCTGGCCCTCCACCAGCCACGGGGAGGCCCCGGAACCTCAGGAGGGGCCTACCTGCCAGCACCCGACTCAGATGATGCATGTGTGCGGTACCCCGTAGGGCCGGCTTCAGTGATGGTCCTACTTTGGCCAATCCTCGGAGAGGTGGCACGTAGGGACTCGCTGGACCAAATGCCCAAGCCTCGCCCTCTCAGGCTGTGAGTGGCTGCCCCTTGCCAAAGTGGCAACAGCACAAGAACCTGCACACCGGGTGGGCTGTGGCTCAGGGCACCCTGACCCCTCACCCCGGTGAGATCAGGATTTAGTGGAATCCCTCTCATTTAAATTCAGATCCGTTCTGGTATGACTCCACGGTACCTGCACACAGCTGGCGCTCTGTAAATGCTCGCTGATGAATTCATTCTTCCAGCGCTTGCCAAATGAGGGGACTTGTGTCCATCTATTCTTTCAACATCGGCCAATGAACGCACCCATCGGGTCTACATGTATGTCGTGTGACCGCTGACTTGTCTGCCGTTGGTCGGGTGCCCACCTATGCCCCTGTGTGCCCAGCCCCAGCCTGGCTGCCAGAGCCTGAGGCATGGCCCCTCCTGTGGCCACAGCTGACCAAGACTGTTGACCTCACACTCTTAAGTCAGCCAGCCTCCTGCTCCCAGGCTTTTGGGGCTCTTGGGAATGTGTACCCCTTCCAAATTCCTGGAGAGCTGACCTCACGCTGTTTATTTCCCGGAACAAAATGCAGCCCTGCGGGGGGTGGGTGCTGGGCGGGGAGGGGCTGACCGAAGGGAAGGCGCCTTTTCCAGGCACCCTCAACATATCTGGAGCTAGTCCCACCAGGAGGGGAGCAGGGATGAAGGGGGGACACACGGAGATGGATAGGAGCCATGAGCCAGAAGGGCAGGGAGACACTGGGCAGACGCTAGCACAGGTCCCGGGGCAGGGTGGACACGTGGGAGGACTGGGACATGACCAGGCGCCCGAAGCCTGAGGCTGGGAGAAGTGTCCTGGGTGGGTGCAGGGCCAGGGCCCAGAGTCCCACCTCCTTACACCCCATGGACAAAGAAGACCCCTCAGCCTTGGCTACCCAGCCGCAGGCCTCCCCCTGGGCCAGAACAGACCCTGACCCTCCAAGCCTGGGCCCAGGGCAGGGTCCAGGCAAGAGTCAGCCCTGGGGCTTCTACAGTGGCCTGAGGGGGGCATCACAGGGCACTGGCCCCGGGCGACCCTGAGGAGGTGGGCTGGCAGCGCGGCCTGTGTCCATCCTGGAGAGTCTGGCCGGAAGGCGGCAGCGGGGGCCTGGGCAGCAGGCCCTGAGGCTGGGGAACAGAAGGCCTCTGTCCCCAGGCAGCTTCCTGCTGGCCAAGAGGCCGGTCTGGGAGGCGAGGCCAGCCCGGCGCCTGGGCCCAGCCCACCCTCCGCTCTGGCCCGGGGAGGGGAAACAGTGCGGTCTCCGAGTGCCCGGGTGGGGACCTCTCCTGGCTCCCGACTACGTGCGAGTCTCAGGGTGGGTCTCAGGGAGCCCTGCCGTGGCCAGGGAGACGCCTCACCACCACGGGCTCTGCCCCAGGCCTGACACTGGCCTCCCAAGCTGGAGGGTCCTGGAGGAAGATCAGGGACTGAGGAGTTGGGAGGCGCGCGAGTCTGCAGCAGAACCCGCACTCACTGACACCCTGCCCTGGCCCCTCTACAACCCCTACAAATGGCCCAAGGAAACCGGGGCACTTATGCTCGCTGCTGGGAAGGTCTCCTGCACCCTCCTTCCTGGCGGAAGCCGCCACCCCTACCTCCCGCCTCTCCGCTGAAAACCTCAGTCACCCCTGGTCAGCCCAGAAGGGGAAGGAGCCCAGCGGTGTGCTCCAGCCCTGAGAGGTCTACTGCCCTGGGGCAGGAAGGGGCTGTTTGTTCTGGGCGGCTCCCGCGCTCACCTGGCTGCTTGGCGGAGGTGGCGTCACTGGGGAAACAGACCTCGGGTGGAGTGCCACACACTCTGCGGGCAGGCGCCCTGCAGGCCCACCTGAGAAAGCCCGCAGCTCTGGGGCAGGCTGAGCAGAGAGGGGCCCGGGCTGCTACCGCCCGGCCAACTCCGGTGGGGTGTCACGGGTGCGCCCGCCTCCCAACCCATACCCACCTCCCGGGGTCCCCTCATGGCCACCAGGACGTCACATGTGCCTCCTGGAGCAAGGCCACAGGATCTTGGTGGGCAGACGCAGACGTGGAGCTGGCGTCGGAGCTGCCTGACCGCCACCTGTCTGGCTCAGCGCCCGGCACTCCTTCACAGCTGCTCCCAGAGAGGCTGCCCTCTGGGAGGAAGCGGTTCTGGAGCAGGAAGGCTGGAGATGAGGCACGGGGAAGGACTTCCTGGTGGCAAAGTCAGGAGACACAGAGCCAGATGTCCACCCTCCGGGGGCCAGAGGATCTCCAAAGGATGGGGAGCACAGAGGGAGATTGCCCCAGACTGGCCAAGGAGATGTCCCAGGGAGGTCGCAATCCTGCACTACTCCGTATTGTGTATTTCTGTGCACCCCTGGGAGCAGGTGGGCAGCACAGGGACTGGGAGTAGGGGACGGGTGTGTAAGGCAACAAAGGACACATGTGTGTCCACACTCGGGTGCAGACACAACACCAGCACCCTCACAGCACCCCACCAGGCCTTCCAGCACCCCCCATGTATCAAAAGCCGTACTAATGTTCTACTGCTGAACACAAACAGAAACCCATTCCCTTCCAGTTCCGGAGGCCAGAAGTCCACGATCAGGGCGGCGTCGGCAGGCCCCTGCTCCTTCTGGAGGCGCTCCTTCTGTTCCTTAGACCTCCCCGCTGGCCCACTGGCTCCAGGCAATCCTTGGCTTGCGGGCCCCATCACTCAATCTCTGCCTCTAAGGTCACATGGCCTCTTCCCTTCCCTACTGCACACAGGCACCTGCAGAGCCTCTACCTTGCAATGACACTTACCAAAGTCCTACCCTACCTACTGAGCCCCAAGTGCATGTCCTTATCTGTAGCTCTCCAACTATGTGCTTGTATCTACCAAATACCTGTCATGGGCCAGACACAGTTCCAGGCACGGAGGATTAGCAATGCCAAAGACAGACACCCTCATCCTTTTGGAGCTGAAAGTCCAGTGGGGGCAGGTGAACGAAAACCAAGTCAGCAGTAAATGAAATAACCGAAGCTCTTGACATCACTTCCCTGGGCAGGGGTCAAGTCCTTCTTCAGTTTGTGCTGCTGAGAATACAGCAGGCACTCATTAATGGTTAAAGGAGCGGTTATATGACCCCTGCTTGTGCTAGCATGGTACACACCCATATATGCACACCTGTGCTCATGCTCGGGCCGTGCATGCTGGGACAGGCTCATGCACCCCCCCACACACACACACATGCACACACATGCACACACAGAAGCCTCTAACCCAGCATGGCTAGGAGCAGAGAGAAGCTCCCAGGGCTCAGAAAAGCCCAGATCTCCAGTGACACCCATAGCGTCGCCCAAGGCTGGTGGCCAGCAGACAGCCGTACCCGATTTGTCCACCCTTGAAGACTTCTCGAGCCGCGCTGTCTAGGCTGCCTCGGCTCAGTCCCCAGCCATGCTCCCAGGAGGGGCTCAACCTGTCCCACCCTTGGCCCACCTCCCCATCAAAGCTCAGCTGAGGGTGTTCACTGTGGGAGCCCAACATTTCTGCCTCCAAGGGTGACTGAGGTGCATCCCTGAACAGGGGGCAGAAGCTGCTGCCCAAATGCCACCCAGGGCCTCCCCAGGAGTTTCCACAAATGCATTTCACAACCGTGAGCAGGAGGAGGAAGTGCGTGCCGACCTTTGTTGAGACTAGCTTCCCTGTAGGGTGCCTGGGGGTGCAGGGTACATCTGGGTGCTGGGGAGGAGCCCCAAGTGCCAGCCCCGGCTCTGCTGACGTGCTCTGTGCCCTGAACAAGGGTGTCTGGACTCTGGGCCTTGGTTCCCCCATCTGTACAGAAAGGGGACGCACTGAGCTGCTGGCTCTGGCCTCTCCCAACCTGGAGACCTCTCTGGCAAACACACACCCCACCTACCCCTGGATCCAGCCATGGCTTCTCAGAATGGTTTTGAACACCACTCTTTTTCCAGAAGGCAGGTGGCCTTCTGGGGACAGCCTTCCTGAGCCTCCGTCCCCCGAGTCCAGGCACCCCCTCTTGGGGGTTTTACCCATCTCCCGTTCACACGAGTCGGGGGCCAGGCCCTCGTCACACAGACCTCTATCCCAGCAAGCCAGGTCCCAGTCTCCACGAAAGAGCGTTTGCTGAGTGAATAACCCATGCAGTGGGTTGAGATGGAGACAAGATCCAGCCACCATTCCAAGACCCTCCAGGAGGGAGTGGCCCTAACCCCGTCCCTTAGCTCCCAGGGATGGGGGCTCAGCCTCCACCCCACACCTGTCACCCAGGGGTGCCCAGGCAGGCTTGTGGTCAGGGGCTGGGAAGTCTGGGGCTTTGGGCTCTGCAACCGCCCCTTCCCCATGGGGCCCTGGGCTGCATTCCTCAAGGTGCCTGGACCGGCTGGGGTGGGGAGGGCAGCACCCCGGATCTGGGCGGCAGGGCGCTGAGGGGAGCAGGAGGGCAGCCCCGCCGGCCCTCTCCAGGGAGGCCGCGGGAGGGGGGGAGGGGGGCAGTGGCCGGAGCCCAGACGCCGGCCTGACTCACGGACTGACTAAGCCCGCGGGGGCGGCCCGCCTGGCTCCGGCTCGGCTCCGCTTGGTGGACGGACACACCGGGGGCCCCGGGCGGTGGCGGCTGCAGGACCCCGCTCGCCCCCCCCCCCCGGTCTCGGCGCCCCCTGCCCGCGGGGCACTCACAGGAGGTCGGGCCGGTGGCGGTGCAGGATGGCGCAGAAGGCTAGGCCGTCGCGGAACGACGTGGTCATGTTGGTGATGCTCACGTCCCGGTAGCCCTCGCACTGCTGCCGGCACCACTGCTGCAGCGCCTTGATGGCGGCCATGCGGGCGGCGGCGTTCCCCGCGGCCGCGAGGCTGCGACTGCACCTCCCGGGACCGCGAACCCACCCCGCGCTGCCCGCGGGACCCGCAGAGCCCCGCCTGGCCCCGGCGTCGACCCCCGCGCCGACTCCCGCCCGAGCCCCGCCGAAGCCCGGGCACCACCGGTCTTAGCCGCGCCGCCGGCGGGAGTGCGGCCCGAGGCCGCCCCCGGGAAGGACCCGCCCCCGCGAGGACCCGCCCCCGGGGAGGACACGCCCCCGGGAGGACACGCCCCCGCGAGGACCCGCCCCGGGAGGGACCCGCCCCCGGGGAGGACACGCCCCCGGGAGGACACGCCCCCGCGAGGACCCGCCCCCGGGAGGGACCCGCCCCCGGGGAGGACACGCCCCCGGGAGGGACCCGCCCCCTGGAAGGACACGCCCCCTGGGCTCGCTCCCGCCCCTAGGGCTCGCTCCAGCCAGGCTCCGCTTCGGCTTGGCCACGCCCCCTCTCCAGGACCCGCCCTTCGGGCCACGCCCACCTCTCCTCCCCTCGGAGCGCCCCCCTCCCCCGCCCTCCACTGATCCTGATCCCCGTGGCTTCGGGACTTTCTTTCTTTCTTTTTTTTTTTTTTAATATAAATTTATTTTTTATTGGTGTTCAATTTGCCAACATACAGAATAACACTCAGCGCTCATCCCGTTAAGTGCCCACCTCAATGCCCGCTTCGGGACTTTCTTTTCACCGCCTCCACCCTCCAGCATCGTGGAAAAGTGAAGGACAAAGCCCCGCTACAGACGGGGAGCCAGGCTAGGACGTGGCGGAGCCCCCCCGCCTGCCTTTGGTCTGGGAGCCCTTGCCTGCCCCTCTCCAGCATGGAAACGCCCCTAGCGTTTCTGGGCTTTCAGGGGACTTTTCCTCCCGGGTGCTCACGCTGGCGGGGGGCCAGGCGAGGCCGCTGAGGCTGGGAAGGGGGCGAGGTCCCCGCGTGGCCCCGCTAGTAGGGGGACGTGCCCGCCAGGAGTCCTCCCCCACGCGCGGGCCTGTCCTGTACACCGGCTGTTCCTGGGGCACCACGTCCCTCAGGGGTCGTTCTGGTCCCTTGTGCCCTGGATTCCACTGATGCCGGGTCTTTGGGGAAGCACCTCCCGTGGGGACCCCATGTACCCTGCTGGCTGTCCTCCGCACTCTGAGCCCTGGCTGAGGCCGAGCAGAGGATCAGCTGGAAACACTGACACCGGCCACGGTCGTCCAGGCTTGTCCAGACAAGGCCAACAGGAAGGGAGGTGTTTCTCCACTACTGGACCCCAGCAGGGCTGTGGGGTGGCTTCTCTGTGCCCACTTGAAGGAGCAAAAACTGAGGTCTTCCAGGCCAGAGCCAGCATGTGCACTCCTGCTCTTTCCTGTGGCTGGGCTCTGAGGGTGGACATCCAGTTGTTCTACAGTGAGAATGAGGCTTGTGTGTAGGTAGTGAGCTCCCCATCACAGGGGGCATGCAAGCCGGTGCTAGACAGGGGGGCCCTGGGCCTGGGATCAAGGCTGGCCATGACCATTGCCCTGACCTGCTGGGAGTTTCCCAGCATGAGGACAAAACACAGTGCCATGCCTGTTTAGCTAGGTTGGTGGCTGGTCCTGAAACAAGGAACCAAATGGGTTTTCCTAACCCTCGGGGCAGCAGTCAGGAGAACTGGAAAAGCCAGTGAGGACAGTAGAGGCCTGGGGGCAGAGGTGGAGCTCACAGGAGATAGGGCTGGAGGCCCACCTCCATAGAAGGAAGAGTGGGGGACGGCTGGACCTCTGGTCTGCAGGGGTCACCACGCAGCTTCCTCTAGGGGCAGTGGCTCCGGGAGTAGCATTTGTGGTGGTGTCCCCCTGAGCATGTCATTTCCTTCCAGTGGCCCTACTCCCTCCAGGACCTCTACAGTCTGGCCACCATCATTCACCCCTCCACAGCAGCCAAGAGAGCTTTCCAGAAAGCCAAGTGGACAAACACTTTCCTGCTTGGCCTCTGCAGCACTCCGAATAAAGTCCAGGCCCCTAGTCATGCCTCCTGGCCCCTATCAGTGCTGCCCTCCCTGACCTCTGCCTCTCCTTCCCTTTCTGGCCTCAGAGCCTCTGTCCTACTGGTCCCCTGAACTCAGCCACTCTTCCAGGGCTGCAGACAGGCCCCTTCCACGGCCAGCCACACAGAAAGGATGGTACCTTCCCCCCAAAGGCCACCAGCCTGGGAGTGCCCCTTGCTTCCTGTCCTCTCAATGCCCACATGCAGTCCAGCAGTAAAACCAACCACAGCCACCACCCAGTGGGCTGGATTCCTACTGGAAGCTTCTGACCCTGCCTCTGCATCTGCTTCGCCACCTAGAAACTATTCTCCACACACAATCTGCAACAGCAGAGGTGAGGGCATGCCACCCATGCTCACACCTGTCCTCCCATTGCCGCCCCTCAGACCTGCTCAGGGTCCTGCCTCTGGACCTCCACATTCATGCTTTCCTCTGCCCGGAGTGATCTTCTGGCCTTCCCTGAGGACAGTGGGGCTGCGTGGCTGATTTCTGGCTCAGGAGGGGACGCATATGCCTCCAGACTCACCACCTTCCCTGGTCTGCCGGCCAAATGTGCAGGACGCTGCAGGGGAGGCTGTGTGGGCCTCTGGGCAGGGGAGCCACAAGTGTGCACTGTGTTGAGTTGTCGTTACAGAGGCTAGCTGGCAGTCCTTGTCCCTGACACATACCCAAGCACAGGTAAAAGAGCACCTGGGACGGCCCTCCAAGGGGACACAAGGCACCATTCACTCCAGAGTGGAAGAAGGACCCTGTCCTGGTTGATGAGGGGGCATCCCTTAGGAGGCAGCATAGGGACTGAGATCTGAAGCACAAGTGGAGAGAATTTCCCAGGCAGAGGGAATGGTCCATGCAAAGGCCCTGAGGCAGGAATGAAGATCTGAGGAATACAGAAAGGGGAGTGTAGGTCCCTCAGAGGAAGTGGGGAGGAGGGCGCAGGGCCCACCAGGCCCCCTACTCCAGCCTACCAATTTTCACACCTATTTCCCCTTTTATTGCAGCCACCCTTTAAAAGTGGGTTGATCAGGGGCCTGGGTGGCTCCATCGGTGAAGTGTCTGACTCTTGATCTCAGCTCGAGTCTTGATCTCAGGGTTGTGAGTTCAAGCTGATCATACCTTTCCTGTAGCCCAAGGAGCAGAGGTTCCCTGCTCACTGAGGAGCCCTGGCCCTGACACAGGTGGGGAGGACCTGAGCCTGGGTCAGCACAGGCTGGCGTCCTGCCTGAGTGGCCACCTGGAGGACACACTGGCTACTGGGCCCCAGGAAGAATCTCAGTGGTGAGGTGGGGCCCGTAGACCTGGAAACTGGATTCAATTCCAAGTAACTAATTTGCCCCAGGCTGATGGGCCAAGCTAGGACTGCAACGCCTCGAGCCTCTGAGGCAGAGGGGAGAAACCACGAGAGAGGGGGCGACGGGGAGGGGGGAAAGGGGAAGGGGCGGGGCAAGAACAAAGGGAGGTGCCCTGGCTCTGCAGCTTCCCTTGCAGGACTTCTCAGAGCCTTTATGTCCTGCGGCACACCAGGACTCCCAAGGGAGCAGCCACACTGCACAGGGTTTCCGAAACTGACCTGCCCCCAGAATCTCTGCTGCAAGAACATGTCATAGAACAGAAGTGGGGGCCCTGGCTCCCTCAGAAGACATGGCTTAGTGTCAGACTGGCAGGCTGAGTTGGGAGTTCTCACTCAGACAATGGTTTGCCCTGGGACCCTATGGAAGGTTCCCCATTTCTGGAGCTTCCTCATCTTCACGGCAAGACAGGGCCTCTCATCCCCGGGCGTTTAGGGAGGATGGCGCCAGGCATGACCTGTGGACATGTGGCTCCCTTCCCCTGGCCACGGCAGTCACGGTTGTAGGAGATGGACACTGGTGGGGCAAGGCGGACAGAGCACCCCTGGAGTGGACCACAGCCGCACCACGCACGCCCTGCCCAGGAAGGACGGTTTGGGGGTCACACCGGCTTCACAGAGCATCCAAGGGCTGTCCCTCCTCCCCCAGCTCCCAAGGCCACAGTCAGGTTGGCCACTGTGGAGGCCAATGCCATGACCGCGGCCCCAGGCAGGAGAGAGAGCTGGAAGCTGTGACACCCCATTTTAAGGGGCCACCCATTAATTAATTAGGCCCAATGAATAATGCATGTCGCCTTGGGTATATTAATAGCATATTTATATGGCGTGCTATGGATAGTATACATCCCCGTCTGAACACTTCACAAATAATTCATGACCCCGCTCCTTCCCCGGGCTCCGGGAGAGCCTGGCCAGTGCTTCGGCGAGGGCTCGTGGGTTGCTTCCAACAGCCAAATTTTACATTTCATTATAAATGGCTTTGCTGGGCATGTCGGTAACTTCTCCATTTCCACCCACTTTATTATTAATGGCTTTCCTGAACTGTAGCAGCCCAACGTCGCACACAATGCGTTATAAATATTTGATCCAGCATCTATAGTTTGCCATTTATCATTTATAACGGGTTACAAAAACATTATAAAACATTTACCGCACATTTATAGATCATTTTCGGCTACCACGACGATGTGTTATAAATACATTATTAATCCTCCTCACGCCATTTATAGGAGCCCCTTGTAATGAGGCCTGGCCCGCCCAGCCCCTGGTAAACAGAGCATCCAGGGGCTGGTGGGGGTGGCCAGGCGGCAGGCCCAGGGCCCACGGAAGCCCAGCCCTGCCTCACGTGGCTGTGTGTCCTTGGCCAGATCATAGCACTTCTCTGTTCACAGAGCAGGTCATGCATGGAGCACTTCTTGCGTCAGGTGCCGCTCAAGGCCACGCTGAACTTTGGGCTGTACCTCCAGGCCATTTCACAGACGTGAACACAAGCTCTGGGAGGGGAATAATTTGCCCAAGGCCACAGCTGAACTGGTGTCAGAGTTGCAGCGGTCTGTGCCTTCAGGGTCCCCCATCCCAGGGCTGGAGGGGGGGTGGTCAGGTGAGGCTGACCCTGGCCTTAAGCAAGCAGGACTAGAGAGCTCCAGGGCGTGGGACTCAGAGTCAGGGTGAGGAGGACCCAAGGCCCATGCTGGCCTTCGACCTGGCGGCCCCTCAGCTCCTGCAGTCACGTCCTTTGCCATCCCAAACGCTCTCAGGCTGCAAGTCTGGCCTGTGGGCTCCTGGGATGCAGGCTGTAATGCTAGAGAGGGAGGAGACGGTCTGAGGGGTCTTTGGGATGCAGACACCCCCCGCCCCCACCAATACCCCAGCTCCAACTCTGCATCCCCAGGAGGTCTCCCAGGGAGATTGAGGCAGCAGCCATGGTGTGCAGAGCACATGGTGGTCACAGGGACCCTGGGCCCCGCAGCTGTTAATCTTGTGCTAACCCAGATCCTCCCTCTGCCTGTGGCCATGACCTTGGGGTGTGTGGCTCCTCCACCTGGAACAGTTGGGACCAAACCACTTGCCGGACAAGTGACCACCCAGCCCCACCCCTTGTTCCATCGAGCCCCACTGTCCCCCCCAGACCAGAAGGGCACAGAGAGCCAGAGCTGTGGGGTCACCACTCACACCCGACGACAGATAAGAGCCCTGTGCCTCCAATTGTGGGTTGATAAGCAGAGTCCTCACCTGAAAAACTGCTATTCACCCTTCAAGACCCCCTTGACATTCTACTTTCTCTAAGAACTCTTCCTGATTCCCCCTGGGCATAGGCCTCATGGGTCCCCTGGAGGCCCAGCCTGGGCCAGGCACTAGCACCAGGGTGTGGACTGGTGAGTGGGTCCTGGGGCGAGGGAACTGGATAGTCCTCCCAGAGCGTTTCCAGCAGGTCCCTCGTCTGGGGGGAGGGACAGCAGGCCCTGGGGAGGCCTCCAGCCACACCCTCCCCTCCAACACCTGAAATTACCCTACCTCGGCCTGGCTGGGCCTAACTGGGTCAAGTCCTTGGTTGCTCTAAGGAGACAAGGAGGAGGGTCCCAACCCAGAATCTAATCAGATCCACCCTGTGTGAGTCTGGGCCACTGTCTGGGCCTTGTCACCTTCATCTGAAAAATGGGGGCATCAGCCAGCCCTCCCAGGGTGAACGTGGGGCATGGGCCCTGGGGAGCCTGTGGGGAGATATCCAGGCCGGGCTTGCCTGTCTGTAGGGCGGGACCCATCCCTTCCCAGGACTGAAAATGAAACCAGGTGTTTGTCCTGAAGCTGCCAGGGGCAGCAGGTGCGCTGGTCACCATGGCAACACCTCCTCTGGCCCCACCCCTTCCCACCTGCTGAAGGGAGCCGAGCAACTAGCTGCCCTTGCAGTCGGCCTGGCCTTGGCATATCCTCCTCCCCGGGCCTCTTCTCTTACAGAGGAGGGGCCACAGTCTGGCGCTGTTCTACTTTGGAGCCCGAGTGGTCCAGGCCATGCTGGCCCCTGTAACGGGGAGCTCACCACCGGCCTTTGCTGATCCTAGAACAGATGGGCAGGGACCCATCCTCAGGGGTCCTGTTGATTGTCCCCTCCCCACAGCTGGACCTTGGGGCCACTGGGCATTGGGCCCACTAGCTCTGAGGAGGATGGCCACAGTGGGGGTGCTTGGGGGATCAGATAGGCGGAGGCCAAGATCATGGGTGGGCTTTGTGGCCTCTGATCCACCCACAACCTGTTGGCCCATGGTGGGACAGCACCACCTCTCTGACTTGCGCACCTCTGCTTTCACATTTCCCCGCCCCCACATCCCGCCCCCTGCAAATTCCATGTCGGGTATCCCAAGTCCGAGGCCTGCCTGCTGGAGATGGTGCAGCAAACCCAGCTCAAATCCCAGCTCGCCACTCACTGGGTGCCAGGCCCCCACGCCGCCTGTGTAGCTTGCACCATCCCCCAGGGGTCATGGAGAGGTGTGAGTGCCATGACCGTCTGTCTCATGGGTGCCCCCACCAGAGTCACCATCATGAGCCCTGGCCCCAAGCCACCTGGGGACCGGCCAACCGAAAATCCCCTGCCACTCCCCCCCCACCCCCCGCCATGTGTTTCATGTCACAAACTTGGCTCAAACAACCTTCATTTTCCTGGTGGGTAGTGAGTGCCGCCCCTTAATGATAGGGAATCTGAGGCCCAAAGACAGGATTCAGCTGCCCTAGGTCACATGCCCAGGATGGAAGCCAAGTCCAGGTCCCACCCACCACCATCCCGACATGCAAGGACCCCCTTCCCCACATCAGTCCAGCCTGGGTGGGCCTCAGAGCCAGGTGTGGAGCCCCTGTGGAACCCCCGGGTGTGAGGGCCAGGTAGGAACATCCAGGCCATAGTTCCCCCCACCCCCTGCTCCCAATCCAGGGTCCAGGGCTTCAGACTCTCAGAAACCAGACCTCATTCCCTCCCTCTGCTGCTTGGCACACCATGCCCCAGGCAAAGCCCTGTTGGAACAGTGACCCACCCCACAGCCGGGCCGCCACCCCCAGCCTAGCGTGCAACCATGGATGGCAAGAAAGCACCCAGCCCAGTGGTGCTGACCTGGCAGGGGAGAAGGGTGAGGATCCAGAAAGTCCTAACTGGGCTGAGCTCCTGGTACCTGCTGAGCCTGTGGGGCACAGACCCCATGCTCAGGCCTGGGCTGAGCAGACATGGGGAAGTCATGCACCCTGAGAGGTGAGGTGACACGGAGCAGGGGGCTCATCTGGCCCCCACATCCTCAGTCCCGTGTGCTCCTTCTCCCACAAAGCTGGGGTCTGTGGGGCATGCACACCCCCACCAGGCTCCTTCCCCCACACTCGGCATAGGCCAAGCCCCTGGGTAGCTGTGACGTCCATCCATCTCCCCATGTGAGGGGTGGCGCATCTGGTGTTCAGGGGCACAGACTCTGGCCCCGGGGGTCCCAGCATTTGCGTCTCAGCCATGTATCAACTGGAGACCCTGAGCCTGTTATTCCCTGTGCTTGTTTCCTGGGGCCTAACACAGAGACCATGTCATCAGGAGCTGATGCTCGGTAGGACCACTGGCACCGAGGTAACAGCCAGGGGCTCAGGAGCACCAGGACAGCTGGAGCCTGCACCCCTGCTTCAAACCCTGCTGTCCCTCCACACATCTCACACAAGTGCCCAGGTTCCTTGTGGTCCTGCTGGTGACCTCCACTACTGCCACTGCGGCCAATGTGACAGTGACCACCCTGCCCCACCCACACCCACGCAGAACGCCTTGGTCTTCACTGCGCTGAGCAGGGGAGGCGGCATCTTGGGGCTGTTGGGAGTTCCCATGTCCCCCACAGGGAAGCTGGGCCCCTGCCTCTGCCCTTTCCTGTTGGGTGGTTGATGAGCGTGCTAACGCTGCTTTTGTGTGAGGAAACCAGGAGGGGAGACCAGGCCAAGGTGAACAGGGGTCCAGACTGCGTCCAGCCCTGAGCTCCCTTGGGCCTTGACCTTAGGCCCTTACGCAAGTCAGGGAGCCTGCCTCTGCCTGCTGGGACCCTTTTCACAATGCCAGGGTCAGGGGCTCCCTGCACCAGCTCTGACAAGGAGTGTACTACCCACCTGCTGGGACCCTGGGGCCCTGGGTGAGGAGGTGCCACTGTGGGGCACTGTGTCTGTGACGTGATCCTAGCAGTCAAGCCAAAGCAGCACCCCAGGAGCTCCCCAGCTCAGGGTCTCAGGGCTGCAGTGGGTGGGGGCTGGGACTCTGCCTGCAGAGAGTGGGCGTCAGGCCACTGCCATGTGCCCTAGGCTAAGCACAGAGAGGCAGGTGGGATGAGGATCTGGACACCAGGGCCCGTCGTGGGGGCAGTACATGGAGGCTGACCTACCAGGACTTGGGGACCAGGGAGCAAGGGTGCCTGGGAAGGGACTTGGGAGAAGGAGTGGAGTGCTAGTCTACTTCACACTGAGAGGGGCACCACAACTGTCCCCATGCTGAGGCCAGGGCGGGGTGCAGGGGCCTCTGAAGCGAGGTGCAAGGGGCACGGGTCAGCCTGGCACACAGGCAACTGTCACCACGCCCCAGGCCCAGTCTTTCCCAGAGGCCCGGCTCAGCCTGGACCATCACGCAGGGCCAGCTGCTTTGGGCCAGTTTTTTAGCCACTGCGCCCCCTGGTGGCTCTGCTGAGCAGGAGGGGGCAGGGGAGCCTGGGGGGTGGGGGACAGTGGGGAGACCAGGGGTCCATTACCAGCCGAGCGGGTGCTGACGAAGAGCCAGTAGGAGGACAAGATAGGGTGACATCTGTGCTGCTGGGGGCATGGAGGGAGTGGGGGGCTCCCCTATCCCACCCCAGGTGAGACAAGTTAACGCTACCTTGGGCCTGGGGTTTCATGGGAGGGGCCGACTTGGTGGGGCACTGCCCTCCCCACTACCTCCAGGCCAAGTTCTCAGGCAGGGCACCTTCACCTTCACTGGTGTACACCTGCGCCCCCACACTCCTTCAGGGGTGCCCCAGCCCTCCAGTGGATGGGATCATCCGGGGCCCTCAGCCAGTGCTTGGGGGCAATTCAGCTGGCCCCCTGCATGACGCCCACAGCCAGGGGTCCTGGGCCTGTGGCCCCTTCTGGGGTCTATGGGAACCCTGAAGGCGGCTCCACAAGCCCCATCCAACACAGGTCCTCAGGGGCTGCCGCCTCCCTCTTCTCACACTGCCGGAGCGGGGAACCCAAGAGTGGGCCGAGTATGGACAGCAGGGAGCAGGGGCTGAGGGAGTGGGTCAGGCTAGTGCATGTGCTCCCCCTCCGGGGCCCAGCTCAACCCCCAGGTGCCTCGAGGGAGGTGAACACCAGGCAGCCAGCACTTGGAATTCAGAATGTTTCATTTAAAACCAGCTCCTTGTCACGGCTCTCTGAGACATCAGCGTCTGCTGGCGTTGGACCATGTCTCCGTCACTGTGCAGGCAGGGAGTCACCAGCTGTGGGCTCTGGGTGCTGCCCCTGCTCAGCCCTGTGGTGGCTGGGCACCCTCGCTGCCCCGGAGGAGACCAGCAGGTGACCAGCAGAGGGACCCAGGGCTGGCATGCAGTCAGGCTGCCACCCCGGCTCACATCACCGCCTCCATGTGCAGGATCCTCAGGGCCTCCGAGATCTGGACGCTGGTGTCCATCTGCCCGTACATGCCCACCAGAAAGGCCCGGTGCAGCAAGACGGCTGCATGCTCTATGGGAGAGACAGGACGGCACCCGTCCAGGCCCCAGTGAGCAGGCGACTCTCGGAAGTGGGGCGTCTGGGCCTCCCTGAGAGTCGGGCATCAGGGAGCAAAGGCGTCCAGGGGCAGTAGGCGCTCTGGGCAGAACAGGCCGGGGCTCACCTTGGCAAAGGAGGGTGTATTCGGGCAGGTTCCTGAGGGCCGTCTGCACCACCTCGAAGTCCCGACTGCCCAGGCAGCACATAAATGTGGGCAAGAAGTCCGCTGCAAAGCTGAGAAGGCACGCACTCAGGCAGGCCCCTTTCCCAGGCCCATGCCCTCAGGTGGCAGGGCCAGGCTAGAGCTGGCGCTCTGGGGTGGTAGGGACCTTGGGCTCACCTGGGGTTGTTCTGGATGGAGCGCAGGGCCAGGCCAAAGGCCAGACTTCGGCAGGGCTCCTCAGCAGAGCTCATCAGGCGCTGCAGGTTGGTCTGCAGGAGAAGGGGTGATACTGGGGCTCCTGTTGGGAGCTCAGCCCCCTGGCCCCCAGAACTCATGATAGGACTGCAGAGAGTTGTAGGGGACCCCACTCCCCACGCCCCCACCCCCTCAGGACCCGAAGTGGGAAGCACTGGCAGTCTGCAGATTCCAGCCCAGAGCAGGGGTAGGTTTCCTGGGAGCACCTGGCACAGGGCCAGGCTCAGACTTGCGCCCCATCTCCCCAGCATGGCGCACCTCCTACAGAAGACTGATGGGCTCCCATGGCCCCAGCTCACTCACCGAGAAAAAGCCCAGGATCTCAGGTCTCCGCCGAGACATCTCATCTATGTCACTCAGAACTTCCAACAGATCTGGGATGGGCAGAGGGGCACTTGAGGGCCATGCCACAGCTGCTGGACTCAGGGCTAGACCTGTGTCCCCAGGCAGCCTCAGGGCCACAGCCTGGTGTCCCAGGTGTGGCAGAGTGAGGGCACACAGGGACCCCTTGCCAGTCCCTGCACACATTCCAACAGAAGGACCCCACGTGCTCCAGGGGTGGTGTGGCCCATCAGAATGCTGGTAAGCCCAGGAGTCCCCCAGCACCTCAAGAGGAAAAGCAGCAGGAGTCATGCTGGCTTCCCAGTGACACCAGGTCAGCAAGCCAAACTGTAGGTGCTGGCTGACCGGGAAGCTCTCAGAGGTGCAGACCCGCCCAGACCCTCGTCTAGCAGGTCTGAGGAGGCCAGGAGTATGCCCTGGAACCACCCTGTTCAGCTGCCTGTCCCTGGCCACCTGGAGCCACTCCTGCCAGGTGGCACCTGGCTCCTCATCTTTGCATAGGGATGCCGACCCCCCAGATGCACACCCTTCTAGAGGGTTGCCAGCACCACCATGTGCCCAACGGCCCAAGTCCATGCAGCTGCCCTGCTCTCTGTTCTCGTGCACAGTGGCCCTCCCCTACCAGCCCATAGTCAGGCCTCCCATGTGTAGGTGCCCCTCGGCCCCAGGGGTCCCTGATCTTCCACTGTCTCCAGCCTGCTCCCCAGTGAGCCCGCCAGCAGAGTAGCCCCTTCCAGGAGCCTCTGTCTTCCCTAAGGCCCTCTCTGCTCCTCCCATGACCAGGCAGGGATGCTGCTGTCTTCTGGAGGGCCAGGCCCCTTATCAGACCGAGGATGTCACAGGGTTACAACGGGAGCCCACCACCCGCCATGGGACTGACTGGCCTGCTGGAGTCAGGCTCCCAAACTCACCCTCAACAGTCTGGCCCCGGGAAAGCCTCTTCATGTAGGGGGCCATTTCTGCTGCCGTCAGGGGAGTGAATAGGGAGACGCTGACCAGAGGCAGGGAGCCAGCTGAGCTCTCATCTGGAAGCCGGAATTGGTGCTGTCAGGCTGGGGACAGGGATGGCCCACCCTGGGAGCACCTATCTGCCCAGGGCCCAAGGGAAGGTCTGCCCTGGCAGCACTCGACACCTAGGCTCCAGAACCTGCCTGTGAGCAAGGGCCATCCTTGCCAAGCAGCCCCCGGAATCCCACATGACCCCAGGGCTGAGCACAATGCCCGGCATGCACGGGCACTTCCACAAACATGTGGGAACAGTGAGCGCTAGAACCTGCCTGGGAGACAGCACTTTCACTCTCTCACCCCACCAAGTGTGACCTCACACACACATAGCAGTGCCCTGCCCGGCTGCAGCTGGGACACACCACAGGGACACCAGGATGGTCCTGAGGGCTGCCAGACCTGAAGCCCCTTCTTGGTAGAACCTCCTTGGGCCACACTCACCCTCACCCTCCTCGTCTAGGCCCCGGTCGGCTCTGCCATCCCTACTGGGAAGGCTCAGCCCTGCAAGGAGAGACTTGAGCATCACCAGGTCGCTGCTGTCGAATGACAGGTCACTGGGGAGAACAGATTCTCCATGAGGAAGGTGCCACAGGTGAGAGGCAGACAGGGAGCCAGGTGGACGTGGGAGGAGGCTGGAAGCCCCGGGGAGCAGGATCGTAATGGTGCGGCACTTGACCAGAGCCCCTGCCACCTCTGGGTCCAGCGCTGCAGACGCCCTGCCCCCTCCACATAGACACAGACACACACTCACTGCAGCGCATCCGCATGTTTCTGCAGGAAGGAGACGGCCGCCGGGGCATTGCAGGTCACATACTTGTGGGTGAAGTGCACGAACTTGTGGATGAAGGGCGCCAGGTGGCGGGAAGACTTCCTGTAACTCTGCAAAGCACAAGCCGTGCATTCACAGCCAGAGCGCTGCCTGCCCTGCTCACCCCACTTGCCTGGGAGGTCTCAGGACGGACCCGCAGATACCAGCAATGCCACCACGGTGTGCTGGCTGCGGGTACTATCTTAAGGGTCCCCAAAATGGCCTTGCCATTTGTGAGCCCCCAGGGCAGCCAGGCAGATGCCTAACTGGAACAAGCAGAGCATAACAGGAGATGGGTGACAGACCCCACAAAGGCACCGTGGCCGCAGAGAAGGCAGCACTCAGCCCCAGCTGTGGCTTGCAGCAGCCGCCTAAAGAACATGGGCTTTCCCCAGGCACACAACAGGCAGGGAGCTGGGCCTCAGGTGGGCAGCAGAAGCCACTGGAGAGGTGGTCTGGCCAGCCTCGTGACACAGGTGCCCTGGGAACCCTGAGGAGCCCATGTTAGCCTCAGGCAGAGGGCAACAAACCTGGCAGCCCAGGTCAGAAAGGTCAAGCTGGGCCAGGGCCGAGGGAGCAGAAGGGGGCCAAGGGTGGTGGGGGCTACAGGAGGGCACAGTGGGCAGAGGAGTGACACGGGCACACGGGCCCAGGAGGGGCCCCACTGCCCAGGGTGGGCTGTCTGAAAGGCAGAGGCCCACGCACCAACAGCAGGCGGACGAAGGAGCGCAGACAGTCCCACAGCGCCCCCTGGTGCTCGTTCTGGAACACCTGAGGCTGCAGCAGCTCCAGGACCCCCAGCACATGCAGGAAGAAGGTCAGGTGGTTCTGCTGGCGGAACTCCTGGAAGTTGAGGTGGGTGCGGCCGTGAAGGAGCGCGGCGATCATGGGCAGGTGCCTGGGGATAACCAAGAGTGCTCAGGGGTCGGCTCCCCCAAAAATCCAACACTCCGGCCCGACCCCACAGGAAACCCACTCTCTGGAGCACAAGAGGCAGAGCGGCCCACCCTGGCTTGCCCACACAGCCTGGGGCTCACGGACATGCCCAGCTCCAACAAGCTGCAGGGCACAGCCTGAGGGGCCGGGTACTGGGCATCCTGCCCACCCCACCTGGCTCCACATCTGTGAGGTGGTGTTTCTCCTGACCCACCTCCAGGGAGAGCCCTGGGCCTGGCTCCGGCTCAGTCAGGAAGAACCCAACAGTCATACCTGTGCCGCATGGGCTGTCCCTGTCCTATGTTCTGCACAGCAGCTTTTAGACGCAGAACCTGCTCTTCAAGGAGCACCCGAGCACAGCCAGGATGTGAAGAGCCACCAGAGGGCCTGCTGAAGTGCAGCAGGGCACCGGTACCTGAGCAGCAGGATGGGGTGGGCCACAGCCAACTTCCGGCAGGCCATGTTAGCATCGGCCACTCTGTTCTCTGATGACCGGGAGTCACTGGTGTCCGCAAGGAGGGTGATGAAGCGGTGGATGAGGCCGTCCAGCTGAGGAGATGGGGGCGGTGAGGACTGGGGGCCACCTATAGCCCTGGCGTCTCATCTGTCTGCCCTACCCAGGGCCCAAGTCCACCTTGGAAGGGCCTGTGATGCGGCTCACTGGGGGTGGAGAGCCCCAGGTTCCCCAAGGACCTGGAATGGCCGCACAGTGACCAGAGAAAGCTGTCCCTCTTATCCCCCCCAACTCCTGTGCTTTTGGGTGCCTGTCCAACAGGCCAAAGCCAAAGCCTCCAGAAAGCCTCACACATGGTATTCAAAGTTCACCCCTGCACAAAATAAATGCTCTCACTCGATGCCAAGGTACTGTGTTGATGGACATGTGAAACTGACATGGTGTATGAAGCATGACCTCAACTGTACAAAACAATATGTATAAAAAAACAGAAGGAAACGTCATAAAAAACCAACTTCCCTGCATTGTACTAAAAATGTCACAAGTCCTACTCGAAGCTAAACCACGGAGGTGGGTGCGGAAGGCCTGTCAGACTTGCACACCACCTCCGTATCCTCCCCAAAGCAGCGCCAGCAGATGACACACAGATCTGCACGAGCGCAAGGCTGTGCAGTCTGACGGTGCCAGTGTCTGCCGGCAGGGGTACAGGAAGCAAGCTGGTGTGACGCCCTGCAGCACTGCTGGGTCTTGGGACCATGCTGAGCCAAAGATGGCCAGTGAGAAGCATGTGTGGCGACTCCCCAGAGAGAATTCTCCAAGAAGCCCAAACTCTGAGGCAAGGGCAAGGGAGTGCAGGGAGAGGGTGCCAGGGGCACAGGGACGCTCTGGGCAGTCAGCACATGCAGCTGCCACCACTCCCCATGCCAGCTCCAGGCAGCAGGCTGTGTGTCTACAGTGCCTTATAAAGGAGAAATGGGGTGCGGGCGGAAAGCTCCTCTGCTCTGCTCCACAGCCTGAGGAGCTGCTTTAAGGAGAGAAGACTGCCTCTGGGCCCTCCAGGAGGCGCCACAGGCGAGAGGGGTGAGGGGCGCTCTGAGGTGCCCCTGAAAACGGGCCGCCCAGATGCACCAGCACCACTCATATGTCCTCCTTTGTTCTTAAATCTGAGGAACTGTGTCTCTCGGCTACCTGGTTTGGGTTTCTGCACCCGCCCCAGGAGAGAACAGGGGTCAGAAGCGGTCCCGACCACCCCCTCATCAGGCCGCCCACCCTCTGCTCACCTTGCAGGTGCTGCTCCCAGTGGCACCTCCACTGTGCAGCAGGGCTTCAGGCAGCGGCACCCGCAGCTCCGGCCACTGCAGGTAGAGCTGCACCAGCAGGTCCCGGCAGCGCCTGCCCAGCACACTGCAAGACATGGGGGGTGGGGCTGCTGGGGGGGTGGGGCTGCTGGGGGGACAGGGGGTGGGGGGAACGGGCAAGGGGTGGGCGCCCTCACCTGTCGCCCCACTGCTGGAGGCAGCTCGTCAGGTGCACAGTCACCTTCCTAACGCTCTCGTCATGTCCACGGCAGCAGCTGAGCAGCAAGGGCAGCCGGGCCTGGAGGAGGCTGCAGGCAGCAGCGTCCCCGTCCTGGCTCTTGGCCTCTGCCTCTGCCAGGATCAGCTCCACCAGGCCGATGAGCTCTGCCGCTTGGACCCGCAGCACCAGCTCCTCCCTCCGCTTCTGCAACCAGCCCCACCAGTCAGCACCAAGACAGACGGGACAGGCTTGCACACGCCTCACCCCACCCTGCAGGGCGGTGTGCCCCAAGACCTGCCTGAGGGGTGCGCTGGTCCCTTCCCTGCCAGATCCGTGGAACGTGGATGCATGCCCAGAGGAAGTCCAGAGAGGCTGAAGGGTCAAACCTGTAAAGACATGGGAGCTTTGTCTCAGTTTCCAGGCAAAAGATAAATATTAGATGCAGGAGAAAACAAAAGGTAGGACAGGCCCTGGTGCTGGAAAGTTTAGGCTGCAAGCACCACTTTCTCATACACTCTCTAGGTATGTGCCCAGGTCAGCTGTTCAAGGATATGGGCCACCCTGCCCCATCTGACCTCTCCATACCTCACATCAGCAAAACGAACATCGGTTCTGCCCACCCTCTAGGCCTGCTGGACCCACAGCACACAGCATGGACAGCAACCATGGAGACTATCCGAGGAGTGCACATTTCACCTGCTGACCATCTGGTGGTCACCCAGAGCAGCGACACTTGGACCAGGTGGACTCTGTACCCCCAGGGTGGTAACACCTGCTGCAGGGCCCCCTCTCAGGGTAGTAGTGTGCGGTGGGCTGGATCAGATAACTAGAGGGCCCCTTGATGTGGCCACCATACCACCTGGCCTGCCAGAGAGGGATGTGGATCAGGGTGTTCACCTCTGCTCCCGGTTCTTGCCCAGCAGGATGCGGATACACTGGTGCAATGTGGACCAGCTGGACTGATGAGTCAGAAGGGCCAGCAGGTAGGGTCGGAAGGATGGCACCTGGGGGCCTGGATGACCTTTGCCCTGCGGAGGAAGGGCATGAGATATGGTCCCTGCTGGGCAGACTGGCTGCCTGGCCTCGAGCAGTTAGAAAGGAGAGGAAGAGGGCTGTTTCCAGAACAACCTGGAGCTCCTGCCTCAGAGCAAGTCTGGCAGCCCTGAACCACATGGGGCCCTGCTGGGGCATGCTACAGATACAGCATGTGCTGACCCAAACCAGCACCTCAGAGACAGCAAGTACACACAAATGAAGAAATGAGAAACACCCAAATCCCCAACTCCTGCTCCCAGGACCCCCAGAGTCTTATCCAAAGGTCACAGACTGGAAGTACATCGGGGGACTTGGGGACACAGGAGGGTGATCAGAGCTCTCTGAGATGCCCAGATCCTCCCCACAGGCTTCTCGGGGGACCCATTCCTAGCGAGGTACTGAGCTCCACTTTCTGCTTGGCTCACCACAGGACCTCCCATCCTTGCAGGAGGCTCAGGGCCACAAAGCATTGGTCCCCCTCCTACCCGCCTGCCTTAGCAAGTAGATCTGGCCACTGCAATAACTGGTCACAGGGGACAGGGCACACCCATCCTGGCCAGTGAGAGGCCCGGGCTTCTGCTGGAACCAGTGGAAAGAGTCCACATGGAGGCTGTCCTGGGAGCCCCGTACCCAGCATGCCCAAGCTAGCATAGGCCATCAGCCCTCAGAGCAGAGCACAGCCCACCTCGTTCCGGGAGAACAGCAGCCTCTGCTGCAGGTCAGGGCAACTGCTGATCACCTCAGGGTCCAGCATCTCCAGCCAGTCGACCAGGAGCCCTGAGCAGGGTCCCAGCTGGACAGCCTCTGAACTGAAGGGAAAGTGGGGAGAGGGCTCAGAAACAACCAGTCAGGGCCACCCACAGATCGGCCATCACCCTGCCAGCTCACCTGCTGCCATCAGCTTCTGGCTCCCCTGGGACTGGGGGCTCCTTGTCTTGCAACAGCAGGGAGCTCACCACTGCCACAGGCCTCAAGGTCGGTGACATGGGGGCAGGGGCCAAGAGTGCAGCCAGCAGTTCCTCCAGGTGAGGCGACCCCACCTCAATCAGACCCCGGAGGACTGTAGGGAAAATGGAAAGCATGTACTGTGTCACTCCAGCCAGGGTGTCCACAGGCCAGTGAGGCCCTGCATGCCTAGGCTGGGGTGGCCCATGGTGAGCAGTGGCTCTGGGCTCTTGCCCCAGGAAAAAGGTTCAAGAGAGATTACGGGTCTGAGTCCATCATGGGGGCGGGGGCAGGGGGGTTCCCCACATGCACAAAATCCCAACAGCAGAGCCCAAGCCAGGGCTACTTTGCTGGACATGGGGCCTTCCTGGCAGACTGCCACTCCTCTCCACAGCCCTCATTTTGGGGGCATCCAGGAGGGAACCTCTGCACCAGGCAGCCAAACTGGGGAGCCTCAGTTCCTAGCCCTGAGGTACCTTTGCCGACGAGCTCAGGCTCCACACCACACTTCTCTCCTGACTTGAGGGTGGTGACTACAGCCCGGACAGTGGAGCTGACCACCTCCAAGTCCCCTCGGAATGCCAGGGCCTCAGCCAGACGCAGGAGCCCACTCCGTGCTGCAAGGAAGCACATATGTGACCCAGGGTACAGGCCTCTGCCCCTGTGACCTGCTCTGCCCAGGAAGACCCTAGGTCTCACATGCACTTCCCGCTAGGGATCCTACTTTGCTCCCCAAAGCCCTAGCTTTCCAACCCCTCAGCCACGTCCACATTGATGTCCATCTGGGGCCCACAGAGCACCAGGGCTAATACCCCTGCACTAAGGAGGCCATCGGCCCCTCTCCCCTAGCCCCAGGGGAGTGGCCGCAAGCCTGAGGCCCCACCCCCCAGAAACCTGCCAGCATTCACCATCGCTGATCCTGCGGCGTGCTGAGTACTGGGCAGCAAACAGCTTGAGCTGGGCCTGCAGGGGCCCCCCTTCCCCAGCGGAGCCGTCTAGCCACTGCAGTGTCTGCATGAGCACTTTGAGGAAGAGCGATGAAAAGCCGGTATCTTGGGGCACACAGCGCTGTGGGGACAACCCGCAGCTCAGAACTGGCACAAGAGCCAGGGCAAGGCCAGAACAGAGTCTCTGGCCATCATGCTGCCCCTGATGCGCCAGGGCCTCAGACAGACCCTTTCAAACTCCAGAGCTGGTGAGATATCCTATTGTTTGAGACTCACCTTCTCACAGCTCAGGAAGAAAAATGAGACGCCCCACCATACACATGCACGTGTACAAACACTAATACGTTCACGTGTACGTGCACGCGGAATAACACACAGTACCAGACTACGAAATCCAGGGCACAGGCACAGACTGGGAACTACCCCCACTACCTCCTTCTCCTTACTGGAAACATTCCATAAACAGAGGTAGGTGTTCCGTACCCAGCTATGTAGAAGCCTATGTCCTCTGTCCATTGAGAAACCAAGGATCAAGGCCCACAGAGGGACACAGCTAGGACACTCAGCTGGGCAGAGCCTGGGATGCAAGGTGCTGGAACTCACGCAGTGGCCCTCCTGCGTGGCTCCCCACAGCCCAGAACTTTGCTGCAGACACACTCACCTGGTACTGGCAGAGCTGGCGCATCAGAGGACAGGCAAGGAAGTGGCTCCGGTGCATGGACATCACCAGGGCTCCGCTATGCGGGGAGTTGAGCAGGGTAGCAATGGCCTGCAGGAGTCGCACTGTGACACCTGACACCTCAGGGCTCCCCTGACGGACTCGTGCCAGCTCCTGGCCCAAGGCCTGCTGCAGCGCAAGAGCAGCAGGGCGGGCACTAGAGCTCTGCCACCGTGGGCCTGGGCTCAGCGGGAAGATCTGGTGCAGAAAAAGGAGCAGCATCAGGAAGGCAGGCTCAGCAGAGGTGCGACTGCTGTGCCCTGCACCTGTGCCACAACTGCTAATGCCCTGTTGGCCGGACTGTGCCAGGTGCTGCCAGCAGCGGTCCCTACTGGATGCTCTAAGGAAGCACCCAGGGTGGGCGCCCAGGACTCCTGACGGGGGCCTGCATGGGGCCATGCAGCTTAGGCTGAAACTGCAGGCTAGCCCACCGCCCTGCAAACACTGGTCGCCCCAGTTACAGAACGGAGCACCAAACCCAGAGGGTGTGAGTGGGCCGTAGCATCCCAAGCACGGGCCTGGGAGTCCAGGGAAATCCAGTCAAGACAGAGTGTGTGTGCAAGCGTGTGAGCAAGAAAAGACACAAGCACTCAACAGTGAACGTCGCCGTGTGAGTAGATGAGCACCCACACGGGGACTCCAGGCTGCACATGTGTGTCCACAAGAGGTGCGGGGTCAGGAAGCGGGGCGGCAGTGGCTAGGGGGAGAATGCTAGGGAGTTTCTGTGCAACTCTCCTAAGTGCACAGAAACGACAGCTACGCAACTCTGGACAGGCTGAAAGTCAGGGACCCTCCGCTTTAGAAGGCACACTGTATGGGGT
This sequence comes from Vulpes lagopus, assembly GCF_018345385.1. Taxonomy (NCBI): domain Eukaryota; kingdom Metazoa; phylum Chordata; class Mammalia; order Carnivora; family Canidae; genus Vulpes; species Vulpes lagopus. The sequence goes on along the minus strand of NC_054826.1, from coordinate 104,446,041 downwards.
ATAAACGAAGCATGTTATCATCAGAGTAGGTCGGCCCTCAGGACTCCACATGCGGCCGAGGGCTCATGCCAACTGAGCCAGTCCTGCAGAGACCTGCTGCCTCCAGGCACCACCCTCAAAGCAGAACACACCTGACGACCCAAGTGGGGTGGGAGGCATGGTAACCAGCCACTTTCCCCAGTGAGGGCGCTGAGGCAGGAGGGAGGGAAGGGGCTGGTCCAGGGTCGCCCAGCTCTGACTAGGACAACAGGCTCCAGCGTGTCCCCCATGGATGTGGAGTTGTAGGATGAAGCCCCTCCCTCCCTGAGCCTGGGGGCACCCCACCTCTGGAGAGACTGTCCCAGGCAGCAGCGGCGGTACCTGCAGGAGCATGCCGGCCAGGTCATCCTCAGGGGCGAGCACTCGCACCTGGGTCACAGCCCGGGTCCGTCCCTGGCCCGAAGGCTGCTCCGGACTGCTCTTGGATTTTGGCGCCTCTGTGCTGTCTGCAGAGAAAGAGGAAGAGGCTTCAGGTGGTGACCCTTCATGGTTGGCTTAGAGCAGGAGCTTGGAACCCCCCAAGCACGCTAGCCACACTCAGGCCCGCTGAGGGCCACAAGAAGCAGGGCCTTTACATTGGGAAGTCGGACCCCGGCAGCTGACAAGTGTGTGCTCTGGGTCTGGGGAGGCCCTATGTTGCCGTGGGCTGAGCTGAGAGGCAGGGGGACAGGCTGGTACCTCGTCGTGGTGGTAGGGATGCTGTGAGTAGGGAATGGAAGGTCTGGCCTCCGGATGCTCCTCTCTCGTGCTGAACTTCAACCAGGTGAGCCATGTAATCTGTGGGCCAGCAGCCAGTAGTTAAAACACCTGAATCTAGGAGAGCGAGTGTCCCCCCATTCCATAGAAATCTGCTCTGGGAATACCATCCCTGCTCCCCAAACACCCCAGCTCATGGTTTCACAACCTGAGCTACAGGATCTTTCAGCAAAGGACCTGGTAGCCTTGAGTGCACCCCTGCAGCTCCTCCATCCACAAACCCCAGAGCACTTACAGACACCTGGGATGCCCGGGGTGTGCTGGGACACAGCAGCCCGGCTTCTCCTGAGTGCTCCAGGCTTGACTTCCTGCCAAGAGTGCCTGCCCTAAGTGCCCTCTGCCCCCAGACCATCCCTGTCACTCATGCAGGGCCCAAGGCGCTCGGTCAAAGAATGCAGCAGACATGTGGATCCCTGACTCTTACTCTTGTCCATGATGTTCTGCTCCAGGGTCTGGGGGTCATGAGCCACTGCCTGGTCCAGGTACTGGAGGAGTTTGCTCATGCTGGACACGGGGATGCCGAAGGACTGCACGAAGAGCAGCAGCTGCTGGGGCTCCAGGTCCTGTAGGGCTGAGGGTGACACTTGCTTGGTGACCCCTCGCTCAGTGTCCCTGGGCCCCAGGGAAGACTCCCTGCCCCAGAAGGCTCACAGCTCACTGCTTGGCTCATAAGCTGGCTCCCCCACTCCGCCCCCTGAAGCCATGTGCAAGCCCTGTGGCTCCTTCTTTCTTGCCCCTGAGCTCCCCTAGAAATGTCACTGGCTCCCTGTGACTTAAAAGGAATACAGGCTCCTTAGAGTGTGTTCTCCCTTTGCTTCCCAAACTAGGCCCACTGTGTACCAAACTGCTTCCCAGGCTGTCTTCCCCTGGCCAGGTGCTACTCACCTGCACTGGCCGCTGCAGGAACAGTGTTCCTCCTCAAACAGGCCACCCCCCTCCCACTCCATCCCCCAGAACCAGTGCAGAGGACCCAGCCCTTACGTCTCCCCTCAAAACTCCCAGGACACTTTCTCTCTGGCCTCTGGCACTGCTCACTCCCATGGGGCCCCTTGGCCTCCCTGCCAGACAATGAGGGGCTGGTGCTCGGGGCCAGGGCAGCATGGTGCTCACTACAAAGCCCAGCACAGTGCCATGCCTCCCGAGACCCCCATGAGCACCTGCTGCATAACGAACGCCCCAGCGCCTATATGGCTACCAAGCTATCCCCTCCAACATGTGATAATGGGAATGCCCAGGCGTATACAAGAGGTGTGAGGCCAGCCCACCCCCGTACCAGCGTCTACCAGGCGAGGGACCTCTGAGCGGATCATGCGCAGCTTCAGCCAATCGGGCAGCAGCAGGGCCTCCTCGGACGTGTCCACCAGGAAGGCTGTGGGCAGAGGCTGCTTCTCCGGGAACCAGATATCTAGCAGAGCCTGGAACTCGCCATCACCAGCTTCGGGGAGACAAGGTGGTAAGCAGCAGGATAGCTCAACAAGGCCGTCCTAACCTCTGAGGTTAGGGAGCTCCCCCCCTCCCCCGCCCCCGAGGGAGTGAAGGCTGAGGCTGGAAGAGCCACATTTCCTTGCCGTGTAAGAGGGAATGGAGGCTTCACAGGACCAGGAGAGGTGGCCTGCTTTTGCTGCCAGGGGCTCTGTGTGGCTTGTGTATCTAACCCCACAATCTCTGCACCCCCATTCCAGCTGAGGGCATGCAGGTCCTAAAGCCGGCCAGTCCACCTTGAGAGATTTTTTGTGACAGTCTAGCATTCCCCGCCAGCACTTTCCCACCCCACTGCTCAGTTGAGCCAGCTCCCTTCTGCTCCCCACTCCCCAAGGCTGACATCAGGCCAGCCTCCACTCATTGCACAGGGCTCATGAACTCCTGTCCTGAGGGGCCACCTTCCAAGCAGAGCCCACACGGCACCAATCCCAGTAAGAGGCCCTGTCCCTGCCCTGCCTTCCCCTCCCAGACACAAGCACATGGCAGACCAGGTCACGGCAGCTGGCCAGGAAGGGGTGGAGGGAAGGCTGCCAGGCTGAAGAGAGCTCAGCCACCCAGAGGGATATGGATAGTCCACAGCCAGCGAGGGGAGGGCCTGTGCAGAGGAGCTGGAGCTCACAGCTCTGGGGCTCGGTGACAGCTCAACAGGCAGCCCTGTGTCTATACTTCCACTTCCAGAAACCAAGAGTTTCATCAATGGGCTAGGAGCACCTGGAGACGCAGACATGGCAAAGTGGCCTCCCAATGACACAACACCACGGGCTGGGGTGGCGAAGAGGCACCAGAGATCACAGACTTGTTAATCCATGGAGCTTTGCAGCCCCTGAGAGCTATCCTGCCACACAGAGGATCCAGGGTGCTTTCCGCCAAACTCTCTAAGACAGGTAGACAAAGGATCCCATCTCCTCCTTACGGGGACCTGCCCAAAGCCGCAAGCAAATGCAGGCATTCTACCTGCTGTGCACCCCTACCTGGCGGGGCTGGAGCTCACAGCATGAAGAAGCCTGTTGGCACAGACCCAGGAGCTGCCCCTGACACACCGGCAGGTCACTCACCTCGGGGTGGCCCCAGTGTCAGGAGGATGACCATGGCATGGACCACCAGTATGTGCATGGTGGCCGTCTCCCCACTGGTCCAGCGGAGGAAGACCTGGTCCTGGGACTCCGACTGCAGGAGGAAGAGGAGGGTGGCTGGGCTGTGGCAGGATGCTGGGGGCTCTACCCGGGGAGCACTCGCCCACCAGCCTTACCCAGCTGTACACCTCCTCCCCTTCCTTGCTCTTGCGCATGCGCCTCACATAGCGGGAGAAGATGGAGAGCAAGGCGACGAGCACGGCATCCGACTCAGCACTGCAGGAGCGCTTCGAGAAGAGGTGAGACATGATGGTGGACCGCTCCACGACCAGCCGGGCCACATCCTGGGGGCAGCAAGCAGGGCCATCAGAGGGCCTCCCCCGCCAGCCTCGTCATCTTGTCTCCACGAAGCTGACAGCCAGCAGTGGCCCACCTCAAGGCCGCATCATGGGAGCTTGTGCAGCCATAGCCAGGGTCACCGAGACCCAGTGGCATGTGATAGGTGCACCGACAGGAACGGCTGTCATAACCCACCCTGCTAGCAGAGGGGAGCATGTGCCGGCAAGGAGGGAACGCTGACCCCAGCCCGTGACCAACAGGAGCACACGCTTCTCAAGACCCATAGACAAAAGCCAACAGCCAGACACAGTCGTGCCTGGCACACAGGCCAGGAGCTGTCCCATGCTGCCCATCGGAGCCAACTCGGGCCAGGGCATCAAGGCCTGGGCTGCTGTTCCCACCTGGCCCCTCAGCGAGAAGCACACACTTGGAAAAGACCCCATGTCCAGGGACCCACATCCATTCAGCCCATAGAGCCCCGGACCCACAGGACCCACATGAGGTCAGAGCCAGTGTCAGCAGACAGGACAGCTAGGTCACAAGAGAGCCAACCAGAACAACAGGGAAAGAGGAAACAGGCCACCCCCCTCACTGTGTAAGACCTGCCAGAACACACCCGGCTTGGCCAGGCACCCCATCTTATCCTCCCTGAGCCAGCGTGCCCATGGGTGCCCCAACCCCTGTCACAGCCCAAGTACCACCGCCCTCGGGGCAAAGAACGTGACAGAGCTGGCCAGGCCTTGCTAACCACAGCAGCTACACTGGCCCCAAGCACACCCAGACCCTGGCTCCCCCGATACTTGCTCTGGGCAGAAACCACGAGGAAGCAAGCACGGCACTTGCAGAGGGTTGCACTGCTGGCCCTGCTCAGCTCCTGCTCAGCCTGGGGCTGCCACCTCCGCAGCAGGGCCGGATGGCTCTGCTGTACCCCCCACGACCTCTGTCCCGGTGCAGGTCACCATCCCCATGCCCTCACCAGTGCCAAGTCACTGTGCTGGCCCTGCTCCTCCACGGGTGTATGCTGGGACAGGTAGACCAAGTAGGCGCTGATGGTCTGCGGGTCGGTCTCCATGTGAATGGCCTGGGGACGAAGGGCCGCATGAGCTCCATCTACAGGCCCATGTCCCCTGCCCCCATGCCGTCAGCAGCACCCTGCACCCCTACCTGCTGCAGTGCCAGGGCAGTGGTGGGCCTGACGCTGTCAAACAAAGGCAGCCGGGGCAGGTCGCGCAGCAGCCACTGGTAGCCCCGTAGCGCCTCAGGGTCCCCAGGGTCCTCCTCCATCGGGGGCTCCTTCTCCTCCCCATCCCGCGGACTGCCCTCCGAGAGCACCAGGGATAGGCCCTGTGGGCAGATGGGCATGTTCTCTCAAAGCCCCAGGAAGATGGGGGCTGCCTGGCCAACAAGCATGCTGCGTCCTGCCATAGATGCTTGAACTGACACAACCAGGAAGCCGCTTGAGACAGCTCCATTAGAAAGTCGCCCAGCATCTCACTAGACAGGGCAAGATGGCTTACAAGGTCACTGAGTCCCTCTCGGGGCCTTCCCACAGCACCTGGGGAGGGACAATGGGCAGGCAAGAAGGGGTCTGGCTCTCCCAGACATCACCCCAGCCACCACTTCAGCACCCGGTAGAATAAAAGCTTGAAAAAGGTATAAGACAGAAACTCGGGCCGGGAGGCAGAGGTGTGGGGGGCGCGAAGGGGCCTCACCTTCATGGCCAGCACCCTGGAGGCCACCTGGGAGGAGCCGAGGCGCCGCAGAAAGTAGTCCAGCACTTCACATGTGGTCTGCTCATCAGCCTTGGGGCCTAGCAGCAGGTCCTGCAGGCGGCCCAGCAGCTGCCGCTGCTTCTGCTGCCTCTGCAGGGGCGAAGGAGACCCCTGGGTGGGCCAAGGGGCCGTGGGAGGGATGCAGCACCCCAGGGGGAGGAGGGCAGGTACTGCAGGGGAGACATACTACCCTGCGGGGGGGAGCCCAGAGAGGTGGGAGGGCACCAACCTGCCTCTTCTTGGCTTTCTGCTCTTTGCTCTCACCCTCCTCCTCCTCCTCCCCAGAGGTGGCATCGTCCGCCGCGTCGTGCAGCAGGAACTCACACAGGCACTGCACAGGCAGCACGTCCAGCGAACCCTCGCTGGACTGCACCAGGTCGGCCAGCCAGGGCATGGACTGCGAGGAGGCCTGGGCCAGGTGATGCAGACACTCAGCCCCTCCCAGCATGAATCTGCCGAGTCCCCTGCCGCAACCCACCTGCCTGCCACCCCAAGCTCCCGCAGCAACAGGTCATGGCCACACTTGCATGCTGGCAGTCACCTACAGCCAAGGAGCCAAGGAGCGGCCCTGTGTCCCAGAGTGCCCTCTTCTGGTTACATACGGTCTCAATGCGAGAGACTGATGATGTCTCTGCAGGGTTCCTCCTGCCCCACCTCCCCACCTCCTGCTGATGCCTCTGCCAGCCCACCCCCACCCCACCATACCCACCGAAGCTGCGGGGAACTCGCCTGCCTCTGGATGATGTTGAGGAGAAAGTCTGGGTTTCGGCTCCGGCACAGCAGGTGCCCGAGACGCAGGGATTGGTTTAGACTTTTCACTTGGTCCAGAATGTGGGGGGGAGGCCTCCGAGGCGGTCCTCTGAAGGTCCCAGATGACATGAGTGTATTAGGAAGCTGTGTGTGCACAGTGTCCCCAAGCAACAGCAGCAGGTGAGGGCAGGAGGACCGCCTGTGTCCCACCTGAGTTGGCCCCCTCACGAAGGGCTGGCAGTCCCTCTGCTTCCCAGCTGCTAAGTGCACTCAGCTCATGCAGAGGGTCCTGGGGCTGCTCCTCCAGCCTTGCCCCACCAGCCCCACCACTGCCAGTTCCGGCCCGGCCCCCGGAGGGTGAGCACAACGTACTGAGGGTCCAAGCTGGTGAGCTGCGACAGGAGAAGGCTGCTGCTCTCAGTGATGGTCTGCTTGGTGGAAGCCGCTGCCAGATGGCCCTCAAACGCCAGGATCTCCTGCTTTTCTCGCTGGGAAGTCTGCAGCTCCCGATTAATCATCTCTGTCCGGGTCTCCTCATCGGTCAGGGTGCACGGAGGGTACGAGTAGTTGCTGGGGAGCAAGTAGGAGGAACATACTTTCGTGCCTGAGGCTTGCTGTTGCCACAAAGCGCACAGGGTCAAGGAGGGTTGCCACGAAGGCCCTGCACACAGCCTCAGCCACCAAGCACATCCGAGAGGCTAACCATCAGCGGGACCATCAGCAACGCTGCCAGATCTGGGGTCTAAGAGGGAGCCCCTGTGCTAGGCAAGCCGCTCTCCCTCCATGGGATGGCAGGCGCACCAGCCACCTCCAGAATTGGGCCCAATGGGGGTCAGGATCCTGGACACCCGCTCATCTGGTACTCCCGGGGCCAGAATCCCCTTCCAACGGGCAGGCATCCCAGCCCACAGGGATCCATAGGCCAGCTGCTCCCAGAGGCACATGCGGCTTCGAGCGACACAAGCAGCCAGCTCCACGTGTTCTGAGATCAAACCCACTGCCTGCGATGGCCTTTCATGTCAGACCTGTCTTTAGGGCCCCAAAGTCTGCCCACTGCATCAGCCTCAGGACAGCCCTTTAGAGATACAATAGGAACAGCTGCGGCTCCAACTTTGGGCCACGCACACCTGGTCCCCATCGACCCTAGCCTCACCCACATGTGTGTGTTCACACACGTCCTGTTCCCACCCACCACAGCCTCACAGGCCCCTGGTTCCCGCATGCCAAATCCACACATACAAGAGTGTGCATGTGCCACGGCCTCAGGCCCTGCTCCATCTCAACCACAGCCTTCTGCGTGGTCACCCTCACTATGCCTCTCAGAAGCATGCTGGCAGATGGAGCCAGATCTCACTCCACTGACTGGCAGGCAGCACAACACAAGCACACCAGCCACCTGGGCACCAGTGCACTGAATCAACTCTTTAGAAACAGATGACCGGCTTACAGTGGGGCACAGTCACCCAACCCTGGCAGCGGGCATCACAGCTGTGCCTAAGCCCCACACCCACCATGTACCATAGCGGTCCCCTGTGCTGATCCTAGGCAGTGTTCACATTTACACCTGGTCCACCCAGAGTCTCCATCGTGCACCTCCATCTAGCCACACCCCCTTGCTCCTCGTGTGCCACCGGCCATCCACTGACCTGCTCCCACTCTGGTCCTGGAGCACCTCGGCCACCAAGACCCTCATCTCAATCCCACCGCATCCTCAACCAGAGGAGAGAGTACTAATGCTCAGCAGACCCAGAATGGACTGGACTGGGTCTTCTCTTTCGAGTTGAGAAAAGGAATCCCAAGCAGCTGCACAGCAGAGGAGATAGTTCGGAACGAGTTGGGAGCTCTGGGTCTGCTCTGCTTCCAGCATCCCCCAGACTAGGGTCTGCTCTCGGCACCCTGCCCCCAGCAGTGCACACGCTGACTTACTTGGTCATCACCATTTCCATGAGCATCTTCAGCGTGGGGTACTCCTCCCAGGCGGCCAAGCCTAGGGGAGAAGGAGATGGCAAGTGGCGGCCAGAACACAGCACTCCTGCCCTGCCTGGGGTCTCAGCCCACTACCCAGTCCCTCATCAGACTCCATTCCGAGTCCCAACAAGCAAGATGCCCCGACAGGAGGTAAGAGCAGCACCCGGCTCAGACAACTGTGAGCTGGCCAGAGGAAGCTCACCAATGTTCTCCGGGTTGAATGCTGCGACCACTAGCAGGAGGGGCCACGCCTTCCAGTAGAGGGTGGAGATGGCCAGGTTCGGAGGCTGGTACCTGAAACGCAAGGATAGTCTTGTGTGGCTTGGCCTCGGCCATGCGAGGCAGTGACGCAATTCAGTCCTGAGCAGGGTGGAATGGCTCAGAGACCAGCTGGTGACTGACCAGAGAGGGGGTCACTTCAAAGATTGAAATGCAGACACCTGCAACTCCTGAATCTGGTCGTCTGACAACACCAGCGTGCCCAGGAAGGGGGCTGTGGGCACTGCTCTGCTGCCCAGGTCCCCATTCCAGCTGAGCCCCTAAGCCAAGTTCTTTAGGTCACTAAGCCCTGGTGTCCAGTCTACAAAGTGGGAATGAGGGCAGTCATGATGGAAAACCTCAGTAAGTGCTCATTATGGGTCTATTTCTTCTTCTGAGAGAGCCAGAAACAATCCTCTATCCACCTGTGCAAATCCTAACACCGTCACTCTGATTTAAATGTCACATTTATGACACACTTAGGATTAGTGTGTAGTTCCTACAGGTAACAGAAAGTTCTAGATGCCAGAACAGAAAACCACTGTGAGAGAAGAAAGAGTTGAGAAGCCAAGTTGGAGGGATGAGCAAATGGGCTGCCACATGTGAGAGACCAGGTCGGGAAGCAGAACACACGCTAGGAACCCAGAAAGGAAACAAAGAAGTGAATCCTGGGCACAATAAATAGCACCGGAGAGACAGACACTTCCGTACAAATGTACGAGAAGCAGCATAAGACTGACCCACTACAAGCTATGGATCTAAACAAACAGAGATGTCCCATGTTTGCAGACCAGAGATTTAATATCATAAACGCGGCCACACTCCCCAAACTCATCTGTAAGTTCACAGCAAAACCCATCAAAATCCCATGGGGCTTTTTTTCTGAAAATTGACCGGAAAACCCACCTGTAAACAAGGGCCCAAAAAAGCCCATACAGTCTTGAGGAACAAAGTCAGAGGACTCCTACTTCCCGACTTCAGAACTCTGCACGACCCATGGGCTTGAAGAGCGCTACTGCCATGGGACAGACACACAGACCCAACGGACAGAACCGAGAGCCCCAGAAGAAAACCCATACATCATTGTCACCCGACTGCCAACCAGGGAGAGGGGACAGGCTTTTCAACATGGTGCCAAGTACAAGACCACCAGTCATTCACATGAAAGGGGACCTAAAACACTCAAGTTCTTGGGAGAACACACAAGAGAGCTCTGGAAGCCCGGGGAGGACACTGCACCCACATGGCATCAGAGAGGCACACAGGGCCACATTGTTGGCACCTCCCTGGGCAGAGCAGAGCTGAGGGCCCCCACACAAACCACGCACGGTCAACACACAGCACTGGGCCAACAGCATGTCCACCCAAAGCAAGATGGACCTGGACCCTGCCTCTCTCCCTGCACAGAACTAACTTAGGGGGATCAAAGGCCTAAATCTGGGAGCTGAAACCGTGAAACAGAGAAATAAATCTTCATGATCCTGGGCTAGGAAATAGCTCCTTAGAAAGGACACAAGAGGGGGTGCCTGAAGTGCTCAGTCGGTGAAACATCTGCCCTGGACTCTGGTAGTGATCTCAGGGTCCCGGAATCCCACCTCATGTCAGGTTCCTTGCTCAGCAAGGAGTCTGCTTCCCCCTCTCCCTCTGCCTCTCCACCTGCTAGTGCTCTTTGGCTGTGCCTAATAAATAGTCTAAAAAAAAAAAAGAAAAAAAGAAAATGACGTAAAACAAGAACCCCAAAAAACTAGATGAGCTAGACTTTCCCAGAATTAAAGTTCTTATCTCTCAAAAGCTCAAAGGACACTATCAAGAATGTGGAAATACAACCCGCAAGATAGAAAATAATTACCTGCAAATCATAGACCTGTTCAGGGTCTAGACTCAGAATATATAAAGAACTCCCAAAATCCAACAACAAAAATCCAAACAAACCAATTTAAAAACAGGCAAAGAACCCAGACATCTCTCCAGATAAGATGGACACGTGGCCAAAAGGCACCATCGGTGCTCAGAGAAGCTCCCATGGAAGCCACAGCGTGACACCTCTACACATCCACTAGGATGGTGAGCGGTGAACAAGGAGAGATGGGCACGGGTGTGGCAGGACTGGATCCCCTGGGCACCGCCATGGAGAAGCCAGCAGCAACTCAGTCAACCATGTGACCCAGCGAGTCCCCCAGGAGAACCGGAAACACAGGTCTGCAGTGATGCAGGTAGCAACGGTTCTCAGCAGAGTTCACAGGGTGCCAGGACCTTAAACAAAGTGTGGAGTCCACATGGAACAATGCTACATGGCCAGGAGAAGGGAAGAAATCCAAGTAAGTGTCATACCACAGCTGAACTTTGACAATGTGCTGCTCAGCAAGGGAGGCCAGCCACAGGCCACGTGTCATGTGCCCCTATCACTGTGAAGTGTCCAACAGGATGAGAGCAGGTTACGGGCTGCTGAGGGTGTGTGTGTGGGGGGGAGGGGGTAGTGTTGGCTCCTAGGTGCAGGTTTCTTTAGGGGGGAGAGACGTGCTCTAAAATAGGACTATGGCAGTGGTGGCCCCACTCTGTGCATGTAACCAGTGCATCAGTGACTTTCAGTGGGTGAAGTGTATGTGGATGACACAAAGTGGACAAAACTCAGCACAGACCAAGGAAAGGGCTGTCTACTAAGAAAAGCACGCATGGCAGTAAACAGGAAAAGAAGAATTGATGAAGTATGGACACCAAAGGGAGAGAGCAGGGGCGCGAGTTTCTGAAATGCAGCTGCAGGCAGGACAGCAGGCCTGAGGCCATGCACCATGTGGAGGGGTCAGGGGAGCAGCACATAGGCACCTCAGGTGGGCAAGCAGCATCTTACCCGGGGGGCAACTGGATGTTCTCGGGGTGGTGGTAGGTGCACAAGTTCAGGACCGCATCGATCAGCTGAATCCTCTCCACCTTCAGCACTTCCACATCTGAAACCCGAGAGCCACAGGTAGGTTCCAGAATGCAGTTCACATGCTCCAGAGGAGCCCCGAAGCACAGAGCTTGGGCCGTGGGAGGCCAGCAGGCAGATGGGGCCTTGGCCTCCAGATGCCGAGGGGCAGGTGGGGGCCTGGCATGGGAGCCACATTGAGGGCTCAACTGCTGGCCCAGAGGCAGCCAGAGGTGCATCAGCCTCGCAAGCAGGAGTGCTGTCCTTAGGACGGCCATGGTGGCCCTTCAGAGGGGCAGACACAGCACCTGCCGTAGTTCATCATGCAGAGAATATGCGCAAGTCCCAGAGTGAGCTCCAGAAACAGGCCCTGAATCACTGCTGGACACACAAGTCTGCTGCCCCACCCCCAATTCCAGAGACCAGTGAGCATGGGGCTATGAGATGGAGCAGATACCTGGCTGGATGCCTGGAGGCAGGCCCACCTGAGCAGCCAGAGAGCATGCATGTGGGTGCCCAGAGGGCTTCTGCAGGGGTGAGGGCAGCAGAGCCCAGCCGTGGGAGGCCGAGGGGCCAAGCAGGAGGTACCCAGACAAAGTCTGGAGGGTCCCTCACCATCTGCCTGCACAGCCGCAGCTCGTTTTACCAGATGGTCAGCAAGCTCCATGGCGTCTGCGGGGCCAAGCGGGAGCTCGCGGGACAGCCCGATTACCAGGATGCGCATCAGTGTGTCCTCCAGGATGGGAACCTCTGAGCAGAGGCGGAGGAAGAAGCTGCGGAAAGAGCAGGTGGAGGCTGGGCTCCACGGGTACCAACCCGAAGCCCAGAGGGTGCCCCACATGCAGGAGAAGCCCCAGCTCCGAGTCTCGACTCCACAGAGAGGATGACGGCCACTCCCTCTCATGCTCATTCACCCAAGGCCTCTGTGGATAAGACCCAGCCCTGCCAGGGAAGAATGGGTGAAGGGGCCGGACACCTAGGGGCACAGACACACCGGCCACCACCCACAACCTGCCAAACTGCAATGCGAGGAGGGGCAGAGAGTACAGGAGGGTAGCAGGTAAGCAAGCTGGACTGGGAAGCAGGGACCCAAAGTGAAGACAGCCGGGAGCGACTCCAGAACGCACGGGAGGCACAGAGGAACGGAGTTTGTGGGTCCCATGGACACAGGTGGCTGAAAGCCTGGGAGTGAACAGCACTGCAGACACAGCAGGTACAGCACACCAGGATGGTGGTGGGACAGGGATGGTGACCAGGAAGAACAGATTGGGGGCGGGGAGCTTTAAGGAGGCTGGTGTCCATGGTGCTCACAGGGACGGATCCCCCACCCCCCTGCGCACACGGCAGGCATGCTCACTTGCGGTCGCTCTCGGGTGGCCAGTTGTCCCACTTGTAGTAGGTCTCTGGCTGCTCCGTGAAGAGGACTTTGTGCAGGCTGTGCGGGACAGAGAGGCTGTCGGGATGCAGGCACCCAGGGGCCCCTCCCCACCCCATTAGCTCCCAGAAATACACATATCCCCACAAGTGCAGAAGCTGCATGCTCCAGGCAGGGGCTCCCGTGGTGTCTTCCAGAGCATCCTGCAGTCCCCCAGTAAGGCTGTCAGAAAGGACCCCACCCATGTCCTCACAAAGGCAGGCTATGCCTGAGGTCTGACCCCACAGATGAGCCTGTATCACTGGCGGGAGGGACATCTCTGGCTACAAAGCTGGTGCCAGTGGATGGCCACATCTGGCGTGGCAGGCTCTTGTGGGCTGAGTCCAGAGAAGTGACTGCTGCAGAAGCAGAGTGAACCAGGCCCATACCAGTGCACATAGTCCTTGGGAGCGAGCTTGCTGATGGAGGGGACAACGGTGTGCAGCCACCACACGGCATCTCGCTGGATTGCCGCAATCTGGTTCTGGAAGGAGCGCAGCACCTCGAGGTCTGAAAAGGACATGTAGGGTTATAGCACATCTGCGCAGCAGCCTCCTGGAGTCGGGTACAGGGACAGGAGCCAAGACATCAGGGGGCACTCAGCATCCATCTCATCTCTGCATCTCCTATGGGTTACGGGAGGGACACAGAGATGGACACACCAACGCAGCAGCAGAAGGAACACTCAGAGTGTGGCGTAAGCCTCCTGTGGCTTGAGAAAATCCGAGATAAACAAAATTCTTAAATTCCAAATGATTTCATTCTTCAAATTTTTCATGACTTCAATTAAGGTGATCCCTTCAAAAGGACTCGATACCAGACTCCCAGTAGGCTCTGCGATGAAGGGAGGCCGCCACCAACCACCCCTGCCCTCCTGCCCTCTGAGGCAGGACTGTGAGCCTGAAATGCCCCCTGAAGGCACACAATTCCAGTGAGCAGATGCCCCAGGCAGACAGCAGGCCCCGGGCCTGGAGAACAGACAACTTCCAGAAGATCCCTGAGTGTCCAGGGATGGTGGGCCCTGGGGATGGCCAGCTGCCAAGGGAGAGCCCACCGCCGTTCCCACTATCTCTGCCCTGGCACTGGGTGCAGTTGGGTCTGTTCTGGGTCCTTACTCTTCTTTTCGCCTTTGTCCCAAGCGGTGCCGGCCTCCTTCACCTGGGCGGTGATGCCCAGCATCATGGCCACAGCCAGTACGTCTGTGATATGCACCACAAAGCGCTCCTGCAAGTACAGCATGACAAGGTTTGCGTGCTGTGGGGGCCTGCACCCCAGAGGGCCCCTGCCCATGAGCAGCCGGCACAGGATACCCAGGGAGCATGGTGCATGGAGATAGCCAGCACGAGACGGTGTAGGGACCAGGAGCAGACTGGCAGCAAGGCTCAAACCGCAGAAGAAAGTGAGGTCCTCTGACAACTCACCTATGTGGCCCTGGAGACGCTCCACAGTTTGTCCACCCCCCCACCCCCATCTCCCTCTGCACTTCAAATTCTAAAATCTCCCTGGGGCCAGCCCTGTCTTCCCACGCATGTCACCCTTCGGGTCTCTCTGGCCTACCGACTCCAATTCCATCCCCACATCCACACCTGCCTGGGAGCTCTCCCACATGCAGCCAGGCCCTCCTGAGTCCTCACACATAATGGAACCCAGGCCCACTTCTGGGACTGGCCACACAGGGTGCCACCCAGAGATGGCAGGAGAGGCTGCAGGAGCCCAGAGGAAGGCAGGCTGGGTAACCTTGAACTCCATGTCCAGGTACTGGGGCTCCTTGCGCTCCTGCATGAGCCCGAGGCAGAAGGCCTGGAAGTTGACCTCATGCTTGGTCTGTTTGATGATCTCCCGGAGCAGGGCCCGAGAGGCCCGTAGATAGTCGTCTTTGTTGGTCAGCAGGTCCTGGAACACCATGGCCAGGAACTGGGCGGAAAGAGGACACGCCAGGAGGTCACTCCCCACCCCCACCAACTCCACTCCCATCACTTTGCCCTGTGGGAGGCTTCCTTCTGGGAAAATGTCCTTCTGGGAAAATGTCCCTGCCTGTTTCCCCACGCTGGCCAGGCTCACACAGCAGGTGACAGCGGGGGACACGACTTTCACTCTCTTGACAGCTGGCTCATGGGGGCCGTCCTCATTACCGAGGAAGCAGATTAATGAAGACACTGGCTGGGGTAGGGGTGTACACGCACCCACATTTGAGGTGCTCGGCTGCAGGGATGGGCTATTAGGTGATGGAGGAGCAGAGGCGAGACATGGTACCACGCACACCTGGTGTCCTGCACACAGCTGAGCCATTTTGGTAATGACACCAGCACTGCTCTTGGCTCTCTGTTCAAGAGTTGCCTGGAATTCCAGGGACTCTACGGCCAGGACCCAAAGGCCAGCACCAGACACACTTGCCTCATTTGGGAAAGACCAGGCCTCAGGACAGCAGGACAGGCCTTGGCTTGGAAACAGGAGCCTTTCTGGGGACTAAGTGCTGCCTCCTGAAGAAGCCTAGTTCTAAAGAGACAGGTGGCAGGGCTGCACCCGCTCTGGACCTGACCTGAACTCAGAAGCCACCGTGTGAGCTCACTGAGCCCTCTGCCCCTTCCCAGGGCTTTCTCCCCTGTGGCTCAGCACCACACTACCTGCTGTGTCCAAACACCTGGGAGTGCAGGTGATGCCATGGCTCCTCTCCGGCCTGGAGCCCCCACGTCTGGCATTGGGCCCCTAGGCTTGAGGCCAGTCCCACACACCAGGGGCTGCTCTCCAGCCCAGGAGAAGGCTGCCAGGTACCTAAGCATCCTACCTTCGGCGCCAGCTCAGAGCTATGCTGTAGCACTGTGTAGAGGATTTGCATGTTGTTGGGGTTCCGGGCATTGGAGAGCTCGTTGAAGACCACAAACTTGATGGTGGTGCCCAGGTTGTCCTTGTGTGCACTCAGCAGCTCCCTGGACACAAGACAAGCCAAGGGATGCTGGCTCGGACTGTGGCTGCCCTCCTGCCACCTGCCTGCCTGCCCACCTGCTCCTACCCCACCGCACCTGACACACAGCATGTAGTGGTTGAGAAGAACCTTCGGCTTGAGGCGGATTTTGATCAGGTGGGAGATAACGTCCATGTCCTCGACACCATGCGTGTTGCAATTCATGCACACGGACATCAGCAAGTCCTGGGCTGGCCTGGTCAGCTGCAGGGGGGGCCGGGCGGTGCCTCGTCATGTTTGCACACAGCCCGGCCCCTGCAGAACCTGGGAGGAGGCCCTTGCGTGCATGGACTCATGGCACCTCCCCGCCCTCACCTTGGGGTTCTGCAGCCACATCTCCAGTCTCTGGACTGCCATCAGCCGCACCTCCTTATACCCACAGGTGGAGGTGAGGAGCCGCAGGAGGTTCCGTGACACATTGTCGATGGGCTGGCGCCGGTTAAGCTGGTCACGGAGCATGTCAAGGACGTACTCCTCCACACTTTCTGTGAGATCGTCGTACCTAGGCCAGAGGGGGGAGGAAAGACGGAGGGCTGGCTCTCCCCATGGGCCCACCCTGTCAGCCTCCAGCCACACACAGGGCCCTGCAGGGGAGTGGGGGGGCACATGGCGTGCCTACCTGGGCATGAGCTGGCCCTCCTGCTCAGGGCTGAGCTTCTCCTCAGCGATCAGGAGCTCCGTCTGACTGTCCTCCTCCTCCGTGAGGGAAGGATGAGGGCTGCTCCCTGTAGACCAAGCCACTCGTGGACATACCCCCCGACTGTTCCACGAGTACCCACCCGCAACAGCGGGCTCTGGGGAGGAAGACGACCCCAGCCCTTCCCTCAGGGACATTCTGTCCTCTCCCCAGCCCAGCCAGCTAGCGTCCCTTACCAGCACTGAGATCCCCACTGCTGCGTCCCACCTCCCCCTGCAGAAGCATGCTCTTGGGAGGCATCTTGGTGTTAAATGCTGTCTGGATGTTGTCCACAAAGGTCTTGCAGTGCGGGCTGTCCACCCAGATCCGCTCCCCCAAGGAGTCTTCGATGTACACCTGCACATGATAAAATCCATACTCCAGGCCCCTGCTGGGCAGTTTGCTTCTGCCCACCCCTTCTGCTCCCAAGACAGATGCTTCCCCAAGTGTCTTCAGCTGCCTGGGGCAGCAGGGAGTAGGGAGGCGGCTCCCAGGCTGATCTCCCCGGCGACCAAGGCAAGAGACAGATGTACCAGGCTGTCACTGACCCCCGGGAGACCACAGAGGTGTGTGAGAACATGATCTCCAGATACACAGCCTCTGGATGGCACAGTCGGGCAGGCTTCTTCTTCCTCCCGAGGGTCCAGCGCTCTGCCCCCATCACCCCAGGCAGTGCAGAGGCCCCAGGGGAGCCTCCCAGGAGAGGCAGACCCACCTTGACAAAGATCTCAGGCCAGTTCTCATCCTCCTCGTACGCAGCCATGAGTAGATTACAGGCCAACACAGATACCAGACTGTTCCCCTTGGCCTTGAAGTTGATGGAGGCGTCCCGCCGCAGGAGGCTGCACAGAGCCTGCAAAAGAGGGCACATCATCAGGGGGAGCAGTGCCCTGCACAAAGGGCAGAGCCAGCGTGCTCCCAGGGGAGGGAAGGAGAGGGTGGGAGGGTGTGAGGAGAGAGCAAGAGCCTGTCTCACTCCACCCAGCCAGCCCTCACCTCAATGACACCCTCTGTGGCAAAGATGTTGGGTTTGATCTTGGCCAGATACATGAGGCTCAGGTACAGCGCGCCATCGGGCTTGGCACGGGTGGCCTTCAGCTGCTTCACCTGCCCCACACAGCACGCCCTCGATCCGGCCGTCATTGCCCTCCAGCTCAGCAGCCTCGATCTCGTCCAGCAGCACGGAGGGTGGCACTGGCAGATGCAGGAAGGGCATCGTTGTGGGGTCACCCGAAGCAGAACATGCCTTCAGGGGCCCCACCCCAATCGTCAGGGGGCAGCCCCAAGCAACCTGCCTTCAAGACCCTCCCCGATTATTAGGGTGCAGCCCCAAGCAGAACCCGCCTTCAGGGCACCCCCCTCTGATTGTCAGGGGGCAACAGGGCAAACCAGCAGAGACCTAGTGAGTGAGGGTGTCAGGGCTATGCCATGGTTGCCCGCCTCCAAGGACAATAGCCACAGCTGGGGAGGGAGCAGGGCAGGTAGTGCCCACCTCACAGGCCCGACCCAGCTGATGGCCGTAGCAGGAACAGTACCCTCCAGCCTTGTAGGGGTTACTGAAGCGTAGAGAGGATAGCAGTAGAACACAGAGCCCACATGAACAAGGCTCTGGTCTCAGTTTCTGCACATCCCCAGTATGGAGAATAGAGCTCCGTCACATAGGATGTGCTCAGCAAACACCCGAGATGAACCAGGTGGCAAACGAAAGAAGCTGTTACCAAAGGATGGCAACTGGCAGCACGGCAGGAGCTCCCCCACGACGTGGGGGCAGGAAGAGCAAGGACAGACACCATCCAACCACCTCCCAGCCGTAGGACAGGATGCCTGTGCTTTGCGGGAAGACCAGGCTGCAGAGGCTCGCTGCACTCACTGCCCCTGTCAGCACCCGCTCCCATAGCATGTTCGGGCCCCACCGCCTGTGCCACGCTGCCTTGGGTCTCATTAATGCTTCCCTGTCTGTGATGGTATTTGGAAGCACACTCAGGATAGACACCTGCGTCTTTGCAGAACAAACTCCCAGATGGACTCTGCTCAACCTTTCTCCAGGGAACCCACGGCCAGCTCAGCTCAGCTCTGGTGCTAGGCCTGGAGGCAGCCTTCACTGACCCCTGGGGAGACCACAGAGCTGTGTGGGAACACGATCTCCACCATCTAAGCCCAGGGACTGACTCTACCTTCAATTGGGACCACAGATGGCTCTTTAATGGACGGAGAGATAGCACGCTTTTCTGCCACAGCAGCCTCAGCCAGGCGCCCCAGGGCACTCAGCGGGGGCGTGGAGGAGAGCTTGGGGCGCTTGGTGAGGCCGGTCAGGGCCGAGGCACCCGCCAAGGCAGCTGCAGCGTCCCGCTTGCGCTCGGAAGGCAGGCCGGAAGGGGCAGGCTTCAGCAGGGTGGACGCCGTTTTGGATTCATTGGCCTGACCCTTGGAGCCCAGAGCAATGAAGTCTCCCGGTGGAGGGTGCCCTGCAGAGAGGGGAGGTGGAGAAACGTGCACCTTACACCATGGCGGGGGTGGTGGTGGAGCCGGACTGCACCCCCAGCCCCCGCTGTCTGGAGGGGACCAGACAAGGGTCATCAGGGCACGGCCGGCCTCCCCACCCTGTAGCTGCGGGTCCACCCACTCCTCCACAGCTCACGTTGCGGAGGAAGGACGCGAGGCACAGGGGAGTCCAGCCCGCCGGCCTCGGGCGTGCCGTGACCCGGAGGCCGCCCGCCCCGGGTGCCCAGGCCGCACACCTGACGGCTTGGCCGCCGCGCTGGGCCTGCGCACGGTCGCGGGCTTGGCCCGGTTCATCCTGTCCCCCGTCCCGCGCCGCCGCCGCCGCCGCCGCGCTGTCACCGAGGGGAAGGCCGGCGCCGGGTCCGCCGTCCCCCCGCCGGCTCATTCATTCATTCGTCCCGGGGCCGTCAGCGCTGCGGCCCGGGACCTGCGGCGGAAGGGGCCGCGCCGCCCTGCCCCGCCGAGCCACTCGAGGGGGCCGCGCGAACCCCGCCTCCGATCGGCCGGGCAGGGGTCGCTGTCGCCGCCAGCCGCGGCCCACGCACCACAGTCCTACACCCCCAGTGCCGAGCCGCGGCCACGGCCGTCCCGGAACCGGAAGTCGCCTCCACCACCCTCGGCACCCCAACTTCCGGAAGAACAGGAAGCAAAACAGCGCGGCCGGGGTAGCGAGGCAAGAGGGTCCGCGACGTCTGAACGGTGCCTGCAGCGCCCTCTGGCGGCGGGAGGCCGGCGGGGCGCCGCTGCCCGGATCCATCTTGCACCTGCTCTCGGCAGGGGAGGCTGTCATCACTTAGTGACGCGCCCGAGGACACGCGATAGGGGAAGAGGGGGCACGAGGATTCTGGTCCAGATGTGCTGCGTCTTCAGGGTCCTGCTGTCCCATTGAGCTGTCGAAGGGCAGGTTCTGGGGTTCCTGCGGTGGAGCAGGAGGAGGGAGCTAGGGAGCGCGGGGGCTGGGCAGGGCCCTCGTCACAACCGGCTGGGGGGCATCAGTCAGCCCAGACTGTTTGCTCGACTGCACAGTGGGGCTGTGCAACCTGTCTCAGTCCCTTTGGGGGAAGAGTGAGGGCTCCGTGGCGACAGGGAACCCCACACCCTCCTCCCCTCTGGAGTTTCCGGGTGCCCTGGGGTTTCTGGCTGGGGATCCGGGCGTCCTGGGGATCCCACCCCGCACCAGGAACAAGGCCCAGAGCAACTGCCTGGATTTCTGCCTGCAGCCCCGCACCAGCCAGCCAGGTGCCTTCCTTTATGGAGCAGTCCGCTGGCAGGAAGGGACAGGCCATGCACGCAAACACTGAGCTCGAGGCCCCTGCCAGATGGCGAGCTTCAGGGAGACAGCGGTCAGCGGATAGGGACCCAACTCCGCCATGCCCGCGGGCAGGGAAGGGCTGAGCTTCAGAGGAGAAGCAGGGTGTGGGGGCCAGGGAAGACCCGCGAAAGGCACTCGTGGCATGGCTGCATGGCCAGCTGTGTCCATGGACAGGCGGTGACCAGAGAGCAGATACGGGGCCCAGCGTCCTGTTGGAATAGCTGTGGGTCCCAGTGTGTATCCCAAAGGGATGCAGCAGGGACTAACTATTGCAGACGCTTTCCTGAACGTTCTAAGGAAGGGAACAGGGGCCTCACTGGCCCTGCCTGTGGTCCCTCTGTCAGCAGCCACTGGTAGGACCAGTGGACACAGCAGGGAGGTCCCTGCCCTCAGTGGGGGAGGAAGTAGGGTCCCGGGCCAGAGCCCTGGTGATGGGATCAGTGCCCTTATGAGAAGAGATGGGAGAGTCTTCTCACGCTGCTTGCCCCCCACCCCCACGGGACAACCTGCAGCAAGGTGCGTCTGTGAGCCTGGAAACTGGCCCTCACCAGACACCAAGGCTGCGGGCAGCCTCCAGAACCATGAGAAGGAAACGTCTGTGCTGCGGGCCACATCTGGCACCATGGTGTCACAGCCAGAGCCGAGACCCCGTTCAAAGCTCTCCTTCTGCCAACAGCAGGAGCCCATCTGCTTTCATGGGCTGGGAGAGGGGGACCAGGGCCCTCATTCCAGCAGGCAGGAGGCCTCATGGTGGTCCAGTCACACCTGCCTGCAGCCCCTCTCCCACTGTGCTTCTTGTCACCCCCTTGTCACCCCACCACCCTCAGCCCCCACCCCTGTGGGAATGCCAGGACCCCCAGGTCAGGCACCCCTGGCATGAGCTCACAGGGCAGGTGGGCTCACATCCCAGTCCTCTGGATGGGCACCCAGTAGGGGCTCAGAGGGGAAGGGTGACTGCTGCACCCCATCACTCGGGTGAGGACAGACACTATGAGTGCTGGCAAGGACATGGAGCTGGCGGGAAATGGGCTGCTGGTCCCGGGGAAACACTCCTCAGCACGGACCCAGAGAACTGAGAGACCGACCTTGCTCAGACATCTGCATGCCCACGTTCACGGCAGCACGATTCACAAAAGCCAAGAGGTGGAGAGGAATGTCCGTCAGTGGATGAACAGAGACACAAAGTGTGGTCTGTCCACACCATGGAGTATTATTCAGCCACGAAAAGGAGGGAAGCATGGATCCATGCCACAGATGAACCCCGAAAACATGCTGGGAGAAGCCAGACCCAAAAGACCACACATTCAGACCACTGGTACGAAGTGTCCAGAACAGGCAAAACCACGGAGAAGGAAGGCAGATGGTCAGGCTGGATGGGGGCAGGTGGGGGGAGGGGTGGCCAGGGAGGGGCACTGCTCAGGGACACAGGATCATCTTTGAGGTAAATGTGTCTGGAATTTGGTGTCGCTTCTAGGTGCAAAGCACTTGAATATTCTAAAAGCTGCTGAATAGTGCACTTTAAAATGGTAAACGTCATGGTCTGTATCTCCATGAAGTCATCAAGAAAGAAGCGGTTCGATGATACTTCGTGGGGGTTTTTTTGGTAGCCAGAAAAAAAAGTATTTTTTTCCATCTTCACGGTTGTGTAATTGACAACAATTTAAGGTATTTAAGGTATGGAACGTGGCAATTGACCTACGTACCCTTTGTGAAATTATGAGTGCAATCCAGCTCACTCACATCTCCTTGTCCTCACCTGGTCACCACTTGGATAGCTCCTGGTTTTGACACAAAGCTGTCTGAGACCCCTGCTGGCACGAGGTGAGGTCTCCATTGCATCCCTCTGGAGTGGGCTCCCATGAGTGCTCGGCCCCCAGAATGTGACAGCTGGGACACCCCGACCCTGGGACAGTGGCTCCTGGAACCCAGCTGCGTTTCTGCTTATGTGACACCTGCTGCTGCAGGGGCAGAGATAGGCCTCCCCTGCCACCCCTTCCCAGCACACAGACCCGCGGGCAAGGTGGTGACCATTGGTACTTTTAGTCACTAAGGTGGGTTTTTTTTTTAAGAGTTATTTATTTGAGAGAGAAGAGGGGAAGGGACAGAAGGAGAGAGTCTCAAGCAGACTCTGTGCTGAGTGCAGAGCCTGACACAGGGCTCTACTCCAGAACCCTGAGATCACGACCTAAGCCAAAACCAAGAGTTGGACACTTCACCCACTGAGCCACCCAGACACCCCTAAACTCACAAAGGTTTTGAAAAACTGGGAGACATGATTTCAAACAGAATTTGCAAGAATGGTGCAGAGTGTTCCTGAAGAGGCTTCGTCCCAAATCCCGGAACATTAACCATGTACTGTCTTCGTCTTGTCCTCTTTTTCTCTCCCCGTGACTTCTCCTAAACCATTCAAGAGTAAGTGGCCAAAGACTCCCTTAACCCCTGGACTCCTGAGTGTGTATTTCCTGGCTCAGGTGACGACAGCACTGTGATCGGCATCAGGAAAACTACGTCAGAGCCGTGCTCTTCGTCCACCTAAGGCCTTAGGAGACTGTCTGTTGTCTGGGCAACACCGCCAACCTGAGATCTCGCATTGCATTCTGCAGCCCCATCCTCCACCCCCGCAGCCTTTCCTCTGGAACCGTCTCCAGCCTTCCTTGGTAGTTCAGGACGTTGACGTCTTTGAAGTGTCCAGGCCTGTTATTTTGTAGAATTCCCGTGAGCTTGCATTTGCCCTGTGGCTCACGGTTAGCCCCAGGTGACGCGCTTCTGGCAGGAGTAGTTCAGAGATGCTAACTGTAGGCGCGTCGTATCAGCAGCTACATGACTTTAACATAACTGTAATTTGTCTCGTTGCTGGCAAAGTTGATTACTTGATTCGGGGGCTTCTGCTGGATTTTCCCTCTCACCCCGGTCCCCAGACTTTCAGCCACTCAGTTTCAGCTTCCTCATGGACTTGCACAGACTCCGTCCTGAGGATCACTGATGGCCATTGGCTTCCCAAGTCTCCATCCTGGGTTTGTGGGCGGCATCCCCACCCGCCTGTTCCCATCAGGATGGACTGGGGGACTCCTTGCCCAGCACACTGCAACCCTGCACCATCATTATTTGAGACACAAGATGTCCCAGGTTTTGGACAGTGGAGCCCCTGCCAAGCTAGCTTGTCAGCTTTGGACACGACTCCATCATTACTTGTCCTTCCTTTGCTCCCCTCTCGTTACTTTCTGAAGCCACTGAGAGCGGAGGCTGTTTGGTAGGGACAGCTGGGCTGGTGGGAGGATGGAGAGTCGGCCGAGGGATGGGAGGAGAGGGATGGGAGGGAGGGCGTGGGCGTCCCTGGTCACCTGAGAGGCGAAGCTGCTGGAGCATGTGCTAGGTGGGCAGCTGGGGGGCAGCCTGCTGGACATACAAGGGAGTGTCCCCTCCACATCGACGGCTGCCAGCTTCCCCTCCTGCCCTTTCCAGGCCGTCCCTGGGAGTGATGGAGACCCTGCTGCAACCTCCCTGGGGTGGGCAACATGGGGTGCTGGCTGCTGCAGGCAGCAGGGTCTGGGCAGCCAGCAAGGAGGGCCAAATCAGGGCCAGACTCCAGTGGAGGTTCTGCAACTATGTACGGGGGCGGGGAAGATGGGACTTCTGGCAAAAGCCATCAGAGATTGAGTGTGCCCAACCTCTGACCCAGAATCTGAGCCCAAATGTGCAGAAATGCAGGCAACAGCTTGGCCGCCACAGAGGCCCCGCGTCCAGCCACCTCTATTGGTCAGCACAGCCGTGAGGCGTCCACACCACCCCCTTTTCCGAAGCTGCTATGAAAGGCCCACACCAACCCTTCGGGGCCGAGAGGACCAGATGGGGCAAAAGGGGGCTGCTTATGGCCCTGGACACATGAGGTGACCACATCTGTCCATGGTGGGAAAGAACACACCCCAGTGCTTATAGGGGCAGTGGGCAGCACCAGTGTGGTCTGTCTGTGTGGCTTCATTTTGGCAATTAGGTGGATTTCCCAGGGACAAGAAGGTTCTTGTTGGAAAGCAAAGAGGAGTGTGCTTTCCTGTGGGCAGTCATAGGCTCCACCCCACAGAGGCTCCCGTCCCCCTGCTTGGGGGTCTGCAGGCCGCCCTGCCCAGGACAGGACACTGAGGCTGCCCCACCCCAGAACTGAGTGCAGGGACCTGGGGCAGGCCCAGGAGTTGGATTCTTCGAGCTTCCCACCATGCCAGCACAGGTGCCCGAGGCTCCCTGAGATGTACTGTGTCTCCTCCCTTGGCTACTGTGACAAACACCCCAGATGGAGGCCTAAACAATGGAAGTTTATTCTTCCCCAGTCTTGGAGGCCGGGGCCTCAGATCAAGGTGGTGACAGGCTGTGCTCCCTCCAGGGCTCTGGAGGAGGGTCTTTCCTAGTCCCTCCCAGCTCCTGGGGGGCACCTGGACTCTGCCTCTGCCCAGGGCCCGACCACATGTTCAAGCCTCTTCTGTGACCTCTGCTCCTCTGTCTGTGCCTCCTTCTCTCCTCCAGGTGGATGAGGGCCCAGCCCAGCCCAGGGTGATCTCAGACTCATACCTGACTTACCTGTGCAGCGACTCTGTTTCCCAGCAAGGCCCATTCTGTGTTTGGGGGCCACCATTTGGCCGGCTGCAGCTCTTTGGCGAGGACCCTAGGAGTGCCAGGCTCTGCCGTCTGGCCTCTATTCACCCTGTTTCCCATGTCAGGAGCCCCTGGCCCTCGCATGGCCACCCTTGCTCTCACTGGTCTTTGCTCTGTGCAGCCTTTTTCCCTGGCCCCCACAACCATGGCCCCAGCCCCAGTTGGCCTGGCTGGCACCTGGTCACCCTCCTGTCCCTGTGAAACTGCTACTACTCACCAACGAGTAGGCCTGACACCAGCCACCAGCAGCACCAGCTCTGCTGCCCCCTGTGCATCCAGGGACCACGCTCCACACTGCATAAATGTGGCCACAGCCCTGTACAGAGCAAGGTCCTGTTCAGTGAAGACATAGTTATTAGGAGCTGGGCTCAACCCGCAGGGGTGCATCAGGTGGGCAAACACAGGCCTCTGATACCCACACGCCCAGTCACCATTGCCACGACCCCGGATCACCGAGAGAACTGTATCTGCCACCGGTCCTGACCTAACAACTGTGTGATGTGCTTAGGCAGCACCAAGACAGCAGGAGGGAGGATCAGACAGGGCAGCCCCTCCCAGAATCTGAAATGCCAGGGCCTGGGTGGCCAGCAGGGTGGGGGACAGAGGTAAACAGGGACCAGCCTAGGTGCCCCCCCCAGGGGTGGGGGATGGGGAGGCATGCAGGTCTGCAGCTGCCTGTGGTCTAACTGCCTCTAGGTCAGGAAGCAGCTGCTCCCCGATGCCTGGCCTGGGCCCCAGGGCTGTGCTTGGCCCTTGGTGGTGTCTCCCTGGGGTCCAGGTCTCCCCGCTTGGGTCAGGCGTCTCCAGCACTGGACCAGGCCTGGCCCTTCCTAGCACTCCTGGTGTAGGGACGGTGAGATGAGGCACAGGGCACCCCAGGGCGGCTGGTCAGTTCCCAACTACCTTGTCCACTAAATTTAGAAAGCGCTTCACTCGTGCTGGAAGCCCCGGCAGCCTGGTGACTGGGTTTCAAAACCATGAGTCAGCAGTTATTAGAACTCAGATGCCCGCATCCTGGGGGATTGGGGCAACTTGGAGACCCAGCTACCCTCAAACGGAGGCTTGGGGAATTTCCTCTGCCAGCGAACATTCTGGCGCGGAGTGTTCAATGCTGGAATCCACCAATGAGAAGCCCCTGTCGTGGGGCCGGCTGGCGGTGTGCAAGGAGGCCATAAGGATTCCTCTCGTCCGGTGCCCGTGAAGGCTGGGGCCCTGGCAGCCTGGCCCGAGGCACTGTGATATCTGAGACTCTGCTGGGCAGGCGCTGGCCAGCAAGCGGAAGCTCTGGGGAGGCAGCCTCTGGCTGGAGGCGGGGAAGTGCTTTCCAACAATTGTCTGAAAATAGAACGGGCTGGCTCACGAGGAAATGAGTCTCCCGTCACGGGAAGGGAGCAAGCAGCATCAGGAAGGCCATGTAGCCAGCAGGGGATCCAAGGTATCTGAACCCACCAGGCCCTGAGTCCTGTTTCTTACCTTCGGGCACCCCCCAAATGTTTTGGGGCTGGAGGTGAGAAAGCAGGACTGGCGTACAGGCACCTTCCCCAAATCATGCTGCTAGGAGGCCAAGCCAGTGCTGGCAGGGAGTGCTTTCTTGGGGATCTCGGGCATGCGGAGCAAAGAACCAGTGGGCAGACCCGCCTGGCCCCATCTGATAGCCGTGTGCCCCTCCCTGGACCTCATCTTCCCTTTCTCTTCAGTTAGTGTCAGGCTCTCAGCCCTTGATGTCACATGCTGACGTCCCAGGGCCCAGCAGCCCATGCTCTGAGGACCCCACACAGTGAGCGGCTGCATGCCGCCGCCCAGCTCTGGGCTCCCGGGTGGAAACAGAAGGAAAAGGAGGCACAGGCTTTTGTTCTGGCTCTGATCTTTCCGCTGTTGAAAGACTTCGAGGGGAAGAACGCTCTATCAGCCACAGAGGGCCAGGAAGATAGGAACTGGGTGCCCCTGGGGCCCTCTGTATACCTTGCCCCCCATGGAACCCTGGGGTTCCAGAGAACACAGTTTGAGAACCAGTGCCAGCATGGCCATGGTCTAAGGTATAGGGTATCTCATGACCTGGCTACACATTCCCAGCCAACACCTCACCCATGTGCCAAAATTTCCCCCTGGAATGGCTGAGGCTGAGGACGGGCCTCAGGCTGTCTTCTTTTGGTGGCCGGTGGAAGCCCCTAGGTGCACTCTGTGACCAGTCAGCTGTGGTGGGGCAGAGGTCAGAGGTCAAGGGCATGGGGCTGCATCCTCCGGAGGTCACAGCCCACATCAGGCAGGACCAGCAAGGTAGCTTGGGTGGGGAGAGTCTTGTCCCCCAGACACAGCATTTCCTCTGGGGAGAGCAGTCGGAAGGGCTTATCCCCCTGCACTCCCCCCAGCACCTGCGCCCCCTCCTTCTCTCTGTCCTTCAGCTGGGGGAAGGGAGGCACCTGCGCAATGACCGCCTCCCTCCTGCCCTGCCCAGCACAGATCTGACTCCAGGCCTTCATCTCATGGGCCCTATAGACCATCCAAGTGTTCCCAGCGTGGTCGGGGGTGCAAGGGGGGCTATACACGGCTTCATCTCCTCATTTGGCCTTGTTCAAATATTCTGCAAAGAGCATATAGTGTATTCAAAATGAGAAAAAGACCCTCCTTCACTTTTCTTGAAAGTAAATAAATTCAGAAAACAAATGTCCCAGAAACTCCCTGTCCTAAACACAGTTCCCAGGTGCTGTTTTGCTGACAGAGGTGCCTCCACACACTCACACTATGTCGCACATCCTGACTTGTGGTACAGACATTACGGTCAGGCACAAAGTGTCCCAGGTTGGGTCAGTACAAACTGATGTTCTCATTCTCAGGCTTCATGATCGAAGAAGAGCATAAGACTTCCAGGCATCTTGATGTCAAGTGCCAATTGGCATTTCTCATGGTATCGATTCTTTACGACCCATGTTTTCTGTGACTGGTCGCACTGGGCACGGCTAGCTTGTGCCCAAGGTAGGCTGTGGCACCTGCTCAGGACTCGGGCTTCCTCACAACATGGCGCTGGCTTCCCCAAGCCAGAAGCCTGGAGACCTAGAGCCAGATGGAAGCTGCCAGGTCGGGTAACATGTTAAAATAAGAAAGATCATATCTGTTTTCCCTCTGGGTTCCTGGCACTAAGCTCCTACAATCCTTGACATTTCCTGAAAGGTGGGAGCGTCATTTGTTATTCCCAATGGGTCTCTTGACATTGCCTGAGTTTTTGTGCTAAGGAGGTGCCCTCAGGTAGGGCCCCCAGACAGCCTCAGGATGGGGACCCTCTGGGTGGATGGCATAATTAGTGATTAGAGCCTGAGCTTCTGAGGGGGGAAGGGAAGGGAAGGAAGGGTTAGAGGCGGCCCCACCAACTACTCAATCCTGCACCCCTAATGGAACTTCAATGCAACTTTGTGGAACAGCTCCTGGTGGCCGCCTGCAGAGGGCATGAGGCTCAGTATTCATCTCCCCACTTCTTGTCCCCGCATCTCCTCCTCTGGCTGCCCCTGCACTGTTTCCTCTATGGTAACACTGTACCCCCGAGTATGATGCCCTCCTGAGTTTTGTGATTGGTTCTATTACAGTGAACTACCGAGCCTGAATTTGTTGTCAGCCAGCAAAAGTAGCGGGGGCACTGTAGGGGCTCAGGACTTAAGTCTGAGGTCACGGAGATAGCTCATGGAACCCAACCCTTCACCCCTGATCTGCACCAACACGGGGAAGTAGTGGAGGATGCCAGTGAATTGTGGGACACCCAGCCAATGCCAGAGCACCGGAGATCTGGCTGGTGTTTGGGAAAACAGAGCACTGGACATCACGCCCACTGTCCTCTGTCAGGAAGACGTGGCCAGGTTCCTGGGAGAAGACACGCATTCCGCTCCTGGCGGGGAGACACTGGTACAGCATCCCTGGAAGATGCAGTGCACTCGCCTCTTCAAACTTGGCTCCTGGCTGCCACAACCACAGACAGACATCTGGCAAGGGGCCATGCCCACCGCTTGGTGGACATGCTGGTTATTTCTGCTTGGGAAGATGATGCGTAAGGCCAGAATAAATGCTTGCACACGGGGCCTCTCACTTGAACCTGATTCCACCTGCACCTGTGTCTCCGGGCCCTGGTCCTGGCTCTCTGATTCTCCCTAATGTGGACAGGACAGAGCTGTCTTGCCCAGCTCATCAGAGGAGTTTACTGAATGCATGCTATGTACCTAAACTGGTGTCTGGTGCATAAGAACGATTAAAATTCACAGAAATTGATTGATAGCATTGTGGTCGTTAGTCATTGAGGGGAAGATGGCTGTCCCATTGTGCTGTCCTTGTCCCGCTATTCACATTTGGTACCTGACCATTCTTGGTGTGCGGGGCTGTCCTGTGTGCAGCAGGGTATTGAGCAGCATTCCTGGCCTCTGCCCGCTAGATGCCAGTAGCAAACCCCCTTCCTTGGGCTGCCACAAACAAGAATGTAAGAACATGTCCCCCTGAAACCCCCCGGATGAGAACCACTGCCCTAGAGCATGTCCATATTTCACTGGCAGGAACAGGGTGTTTGTTTGCAGGGTAAATGGTGTGGTTCCTGGGGTGGAGGGAGGGAAGGCAGCACAGCCATTCTTGCCCCAGAGACACCTGGTAAGGTGTCCCAATGCAGGAGGGTGGTCTCGGCCATGGTCACAGCTGGCCTGCCTCTCTTGTGACTCCCAGGGGTTGGGCCACAGGCCTTCGAAGAAGGGTGAGAGCCTCAGTGGGATGCTGGTGGCCTTGATCAGCCAGCTTTGCCACTACCTGGGTCCCAGGTACCCCTGCTGAAGATTGGGCCAGGCCTTCCTGTTGCATCCCTGTAGCATGCAGGGTGTGGCACCAAGTTGGGGTGGCGGCCTCAGACATGATTTGCCCAGGAGGGCCGCCATCCCTGCCCTGTTCACTGGACCTGCTGGGAGCTGATGGGCCAAAGATGTCAGCAGCAACATCACTGATTTGTAGAGAGGATGCGGCGCTGCTCTCAGGTGGGGGTGGGGGTGGGGATTGAAGGCGGGAGGGGTATGTTCTTCAGGAATTTTTTTTTAAGATTTTATTATTTTTCTTTAAAAAGGTTTTAATTATTTATTCATGAGAGACAGAGAGAGAGAGACAGAGGTAGAGAGGCAGAGGGAGAAGCAGGCTCCATGCAGGGAGCTTGATATAGGACTCAATCCCGGCACTCTGGGATCATGACCTGAGCCAAGGCAGATGCTCAACTGCCGAGCCACCCAGGCATCCCTGTTCTTCAGGATTCTTGACCCAATTGCCCTCGAAGTATGAATGGAAACCAACTTTATTACTTTACAATATATCAATATCATTATCAGAGTGATGGGAGTCTTCATCTGAGAGCTCTGCATATTACAGAGTCACTTCCCATGTCTGGCCATCGTCTGTCAATCCTATTCCCAGTTTAGCAAACGGGCTCAGAGACGGAGGACCTGCCCAAGGCCACACAGCTGGCTCCTTCCAGAGGAACATTTGGAAGCCAAACTCTGCTCCCCCTGGACCTAAGGTACAGAGGAGCCTTTCCCCTCCACTAGTGAAGAAAAAGGTGGTTCCAAGACCCTCTCCAAGAAGAGCCAACTACTTCCTTCGCACCAGAAGCAAGCTGGGGACAAGCAGATAGAGGGTCTCGGCCACCACCTAAGCTCCCACTGTAGCCATCAGCTGCTTCATGGCAGAGGACTTGGCCTTCTGAGCTGTAGGGACTGAGCTGGACATGCACCTGCTAGGGAGTGGGCTGAGGACAGGCCCTGAGAGAAGGTACATGCCATCAGAGAGAGGTGCAGGCAGGTGCGCGTCACCTGGGGTGTTGGAAAGGGAGACTTCTCCTTTGTCCCCAAGGGCAGTCAATGGACAGCAAAGGATGAGGGAAGGGCATTGCTGAGCGCTGCCTACCCTGCACAGAAGCATGAGTCATCTGTTCCAGGTCAGCAAACATCCGCCTGCAAAGACTGCCCCCTTACAGGGTGTGGGGTACAAACACCCCGCCCCATTGACTTCCTAGAGGACTGCACTTGGCTGCCCTACATGTGTGTGGGGGTCATGCAGCAGGCTGTCGCCAAGGCCAGCCCACCCAAGGTTCAACCCTCTACGTTTCTGGGGTCAGGGGCTATGAAGGCTGTGACCACCGGGGGCCCCTTCAGCGAGAGCAGTTGCCCCCACAGGGCTACAGCCTAGCCCTGCCCCTGCCTCTCCTCTTCCCCCAGAGTGATTGGTGCCCTGCCCTGCCCCGGACCTTGGCCAGGGCCACCTGAGTCCACCCTGTGGCACTCCCTACATCCAACTTTCTGGAAGGAGGGTGGGGCGGCATGCGTAGCTGGCCAAGGGGCAGGTCCTGCTACTCTCTGGGACCCGACAGTCACGGGACTGCCAGCCCCCGCAGGACGAAGGGGGCACTTTATCTAGTGTAAGCAGATGCTCATTATGAGCTTGTCCTCTCCTTTGGCAGGTTCCTTTGGCACACGGACATCCGTAGTATCCCCCTCCCTCCTCACACTGAAGGCGGTGCAGTTACATGCAGTGAGGCACCTTGCTTTTCACCCACCGTGTGCCCCAGATCTTATGGACCTGCACATGCACCTTTCCATGTAGCTTTTGCTGCTGTATGGCACCCCAGGGCCCGCCTCTCACTTAGCTGGCCCTTTAGCAGTGACTACTTTTTGCTCTCACAACAAGTCTCGTACACCCCTAGTTCACTTGTGAACAGGTGCACTTGTTGCATGGAGCTCTAGAAGGGGGAAGGCCTGAGGTCAAGGAAGGTCCATGGCAAGGATGAAAGGGCCGCCAGATGGCCCTCCTGCACCCCCACTGGCAGCTGTGCCCCTGTTCCTCCTACCTTGCCATTGGAGGACACCCCCTGAGTCTTGAGTTCTGACAGATGCAAAATGGAGTTTTGATACTGTTTTAACATGTGTGCTTTGATTATGCACATCTTCCTCTCTCTGAATTTAGTTGTTTTTTTTTCTGTTGTGATCTCTTCCTATCCTGTGTCCTTTTTATTTGTCTCTTCCTTTTATATTCCTGGGAGTCTTTTGTAGATTAAGGGAGATAGCCCTTTGTGATGTGGACTGCAAATATTTTTTCCTACTGTATACTTTGTGTTGTGTCTTTGCTTATGTTGATTTTTGCCTTAAGTCTTTTTTATGTGTCCAGGTTTTTAATCATGATTTAAATACCTTTTTCCTGCTCCAAAGTTTTAAAGGGAGTCACTTGTATTTTCTGCAAATATTTTTAATGGTTTTTTTAAAATTCATTTTATTTCAGTAAAATATACATAACCTAAAATTTACCATTTTAACTACTTCTAAGTGCACAGTTGAGTGGCATTAAGTGTGTCCCTATGGCAAGCATCCACCATCCATTTCTAGAACGTTTTCATCGTGTGTGGTTTCTTTGTAAAAATGTTAAATCTTTTTGATTTTTGATCTTTTTGTAAAAATGTTAAATCTTTTTGATCCATTTGAAGTGTATAGTGCTGGTGTGTGTTGTGTGCAGATGGACCCAGCTCCACCTTTCTGTAAGGGGTCATCACATTGTTTCAACATCATTTATTGACAAATATGTCTGTGTTCTATTTTACTGAGCCTGTTTTAGAGTTGGAGAAAGTGAGGTTAGGAATGTGAAATCAGGAGCCCATGAGCATGACCTGCACCTCCCCTCTCCTGGGTCCCAGTGCCCAGCCATCCTGCTCTTCCCGCCTTCCAGGAGCTGACATGAGAGCACTGTGAGTGCTCTTAGAAACCCAACATTAATATAAAAATCTGCAGGCCAGTTAGGGGAAAGAGGACCCTCATGAGAAACCATGTCACACACAACATCAGAGCGGATGGAGCTCCAGCATTGCCTCTGAAGACAGAGGGTTTGGGGAGGACAAACCACTTTCACATCCCCTGGTGGGAGCAGTCAACCCTGGAGAGGTGGGCTGCTGTTGCTCTGCTGTGCCCATTGAGACAGTCAGCAGACACCCCTGTGCCTGGTTGTCCACAAAGCCAATTTGGCCCAATGAGGACACAGTCACTCAGAAAGAGGGCCATTTCTCTGCAGTGAGAAGCCACAGGCTACTTCCTGGCACTTTCTCCTGCTTATTTCCCAGAATCCACCGCCTGCAAGGTGCCTGAGGCCCGTGAGCACTGCTCCCACAGCTGCGCCCATGGGGGCCTGCTGTCACCCCCAGAGTCTTGGTGAGTTTCCTCCACACTCAGCCTCCCACCCGGGTGCTGGGGATAGGAATGTGGCGCTGGTGGGCTGGCAGGCCACATGACTTGGGAGGTGTTAGAAGTTCCCACGTACCAGAAGTAAAGCCAACAAATCAGTAAGACTTATTTAGTTACTGTGCACACAGCAGAAAGACAGTTGGCCAGCCAGGAGCATGCCCATCTGAGCAGGGAATGGGGCTGGGGGCTGTGCTGTCACACAGCAGCCCCCACAGTCAGAGTGAGGTTCATTGTTCATGGTGACTGGTTACCTCAGCAGAACACTCATGGTGACTGGTTACCTCAGCAGAACTTTCCTAAATGAGCGGGAACTGGTTAGTGGTTCTCTCCCAACAGCTTTGAAGCAGTTTAGGTTTTGCTTATCATTTCCAGAGGCACAAGCATGGAATGACGTGGGTCACTTCAGCTTTGCAAAAGCAGCTCAATGAAACTTTGTTTGACTCAACTGTTTGACTCAAGGTTGGTCTCTGTTTGTTCTGGGTTTTAGCAATTCTCCCCTTTTGCTGGTCATATCAGTGAGGTTCTTTCTTCGCCTTCTGACTTTCGACTGAATCTTCAGGCTGGAGGGTCGTGATGTCACATCTTCATCATTTCTGTGGTTCTTGTTGACTTCATCCAGGTGTCTGGTTCTAATGGACACTGTTTGGCACATGGGTGGCTGCCATCAGCATTCATACCCAGAGAGTGTGCAACATCCTGGAGAAGCCAGTATGACGACAGTAAGGAGGACAATAAGCAGGATGGAAAGGTTCCCCAGAGCAGAGTTCCCCAGGAGACAACATGCCACGAATCAAATACATTCAATGATTACAATTGTTTGAAGTTACTTACAAAGGCACATGTAATGTGTTAGCAATCACTCAGCCTCACAATTACTCAGCACAGGGCAAATGAGGCCATTGTACTTTAGGAGCCAATGCCACAGGTGGGCTTCCACCTAAGTCAGGTATGGTTTGAGCAATCAGGTAACTTAATGACAGACATTTCTATGCAAACACAAGAAAAACAAAGGTTATTCCTTCAAGGGAATTGTAAGTTCAGTCTCTGAGTTTGGAGAGCAGCCACTTGAGTTTCTAGGTGTTGGGTTTGGAGCATCTCCAGAGGGGGCGAGAACAGGCAGTAGTGATCTGACCCATTTTCCTGGTTTGCAGCATGATCTTTCTGAGCAGCCACATATCAGCACGAGTCACTTTGGAGACTCTCCATACATGAGTCATTGTGATTTCTCTGAAGCTGATATCAGGTTGTCAAGCTTTCGCTTGCATAGCTTTGGGAAAAGGAGGGTTTTCGTTTCATAGTGATTCCAAGTCAAGAGAACGGGAGAATTAGAGATGTTAGTTTGGAGAATTCTATCCAAGTTTTGGATGAAACTAGAACTGATGATCTAGCCCAGTTTATAGGTATAAAACAATATCTCAAAGACAAGAAACAA
This sequence comes from Vulpes lagopus, assembly GCF_018345385.1. Lineage (NCBI taxonomy): Eukaryota > Metazoa > Chordata > Mammalia > Carnivora > Canidae > Vulpes > Vulpes lagopus. The sequence goes on along the minus strand of NC_054826.1, from coordinate 104,411,529 downwards.
CACTAGAATCTGATATCCACAAAGACGTATTATTGAAATATATTTTTCTCCCTATAATCATCCTCCATTTCTATCAAAGATAACCATAGTAAGACTAATTCATTTGCAAATTAAGACTAGTTTTAACACACTCAGTCTGATTATTTGTACAAGTGCACAAAAATAGTGATTGATCACATAGGTGCTTGTAGGTCTGTTTTGCTGGAACTTTTCACAAGAAAACTCAGATTGGACTTTCAAGAGCCTGTCCAGACCAAGAAGCCAAGCCAGTTATGTCCTGTTAGGGGAAAAAGATTCTTATTGAACTTATGCAAACATGAATATTGTTAAAAATAAGAATATTTAACAAGAGTTTCCTGAATTCTAGAGAGATCATATGGGGAGAAAAAGAAACACATTTCAACCTCTGTTGCAAAGATCCACTTTACCAAATTGTTGTACACCATAGATAGCTTAAGACAGAGGAGAAATGGGGTCCTTTACACCCAGAAAACAAGACATGAAAGAACTAGCAATGTTGTAAATGTTCTAATTATAGTCATCTCCTTTGGTGTTTTTTTTTTTTAAAGATTTTATTTATTTACTTGAAAGGGGAAGAGGGGGGATTGAGGTGGGCAGAGGCAGAGGGAGAAGCAGACTCCTCATCAAGGAGGGAGCCTGACTTGGGGCTTGACCCCACGACTCTGAGATCATGACCTGAGCTGAAGGCAGACACTTAACCATCTGAACCACCTAGGTGCCCCGTTCAGTGTTTTGTAATTAATTCTTGCTTTGCCTCATCTTGGGTTAGTGGCTTTATGAATCAATTAGTTTTCCATGAAAAGTTTTAGAAGTTCTCACTCAGTTCAGTGCTATGGTCTTGAAGTTATCAGAAGAGCTGCATTCTAGAGTGCTTGTCAGGATCACTCCTGGGAATGTCTTTGAAAAGAAAGCATTTTTGCAAGAACAGTTTTGCAAAAGCATCAGAGTAAAACAATAAGGGTCTGTAAATGGTAACAGACTTAAAGTGGCCATGGTTAAAGATCTGTGAAAGTTCATTATAACACCATTGACAAGGAAGTTTGTTTTTTTCTGTGACATACATTTTAATACAATAACTAGAATTATGACTAATAACATTGTAACAGTACATGTCAGGTTTTCAAGAATCTCATAGAATATCTGGAATGAACATATTATTAACAAAAAATTATACAAACGTAAGCTAAAGGGTTATCATCACTTATTAGACAATGCTTCCCATGTAATGTCATATATCAAATAAGCCTAATTAGTTCGGAATTCCTGTTATAAGGAGAAAGAACAAATCTTTTGAGATCGTCCGGGGTCCTTTTAAAAATCCCAAAGTTAGTTTGAGGTTAAAGAAAAAAACTTCATTTAGAATTTGATTTTTGAGAAGTTTGTCAAAGATATCCAAAGGATATCAAATAGGATCAAATATCAAATAGGATCATAGTTCACTGTGAAAACAGTACATAGTTATCCATTGGCACCAGAGTGATGATTAAAATTTTCAAAGGCAAATACAGAAAGTTACAGAGTTGTAAAAATGACCTTAATTCTTTTAATAGAGAAGACTCAGTTATTTTTCTAGGTAATCAAAGACTTAGTAAAGCACAGGAAAATTATATTCATAAAATACAGAGTTTTTGTTTCGTAGGCAGATTACATCAAAAGTAAAGAAAAACCTTTATTTATAACTTCTGATTAGGGGTATGCCTGAGTGGCTCAGTGGTTAAGCGTCTGCTTTGGGTTCAGGTCATGATTCCAAAGTCCTGGGATCCAGTCCCACATTGCACTCCCCGCAGGGAGCCTGCTTCTCCCTCTCCCTATGTCTCTGCCTCTCTCTGTGTCTCTCATAAATAAATATAATTTCTGATTAGGGGTGGACTGATAACCTAAAATATTTTTGTGACTTTAACAGAGCAAAAAACAAATTCTAATTTTGTACTGGTGTACTTTTGATATTAAAAATCTGTTTTTTTTTTTTTTAATTTTAAGTGGCTCCATGCCCAACATGGGGCTTGAATTCATGACCCAGAGATTAAGAGTCACTCACTCTACTGACTGAGCCAGGCAGACACCCCCTAAAATTCTTTTTTTGGAAGTTAAATAATCCATTCCAATCTTAGACCATTTAACCACACATTAAATTGTTTTTTCAAGATCTTTTCCCACAAACCTCTTGCAATTTTCTGTATCCCTTTAGGTTTTTCCTATCTTTTTCCTTTGTTATTCCAGAATAATCATTTAACTTTAAGACAAAATTACTCTTTTTCCCTTACTAACCCCCCTGAAAACCAAAACTAAAACAAAACAATAATAACAAAACCCGTGTCTTTTATACCTTTTCTTGTTCAAACCCATTAAGGGACAATGGAATGCACTCTGATTGGCACAAGCAGAAGCTGCTAAAAGACAAAAGGAGCACAAAACACAGTTCCAAAAGGGTCTTTACAGGATGGGACACACAGAGAGAATGTTTTATAAAACCCCTCTGGCCATCTGGGCAGGAATGCACAATAAAGGTGGAGAGCTTAGAACACCATAGAGCAGAGCTGAGATCCCAGAGACTCACCCTCAAACTGCAGGGTTGATGAGAAAGTGGTGAGCTGAGTGGGCTCTGTGGGTGCTGAGACCTGTTTGCAGAGCAGCCTTGGAGTCATTGTGTGTGTGTGTGTATGTGTGTGTGGGGGGTGTCCTTTTTTTTTTTTGATCCCACTTCTGACACCATGACATGTGAAGTTCTCATGTACCAGAAGTAAAACAACAAATCAGTAGGACTTACTTACTTAGCTGTGCACACAGCAGAAAGACACTTGGCCAGCCAGGAGCATGCCCACCTGAGCAGAGAATGAGGCTGGGGGCTGTGCTGTCACACAGCAGCCCCCACAGTGAGAGTGTGGTGAACACTCATTGATCATGGTGACTGGTTACCTCAGCAGAAGTTTCCTAAATGAGTGAGAACTGGTTAGTAGTTCTCTCCCCACAACCTTGGAGTGGTTTAGGTTTTGCTTATCATTTCCAGAGGCACAAGCATGGAATGACGTGGGTCACCTCAGCTTTGCAAAAGCAGCTCAGTGAAACTTTGTTCGACTCAACTGTTTGACTCAAGGTTGGTCTCTGTTTGTTGTGGATTATTACAGAGGGGTCCCCTCCACAGACTATCCTCCACCTGGCATGGGACCAGAACGCCCCCTCTGTGACCCAGGGCACTGTTCTGGGCCTGCCTTTGCAACCACGAGCTGGACCTGTTCCCCAGGTCCCTGAACCTGGGAGCCCTTCACACTGAGGCCCTGGGCCAAAGCTGTTCATCATCATTCCTATAGAAGAGAAATAATTCTCTTTGACCATTTTTTAAAAAAGATTTTATTTATTCATCCATGAGAGACACACAGATAGAGGCAGAGACATAGGCAGAGGGAGAAGCAGGCTACCTGCAGGGACCCCAGTGTGAAACTCCATCGCAGGTCCCCAGAGACCATGACCTGAGCCGAAGGCAGACCCTCAACCTCTGAACCGCCCAGGCGTCGTTCTTTACCCATTTCTTGACCAAAAAAGAGAAATCAAAGGACAGATGGGGATGTCCATGGCGGGGACGGGGGCAATGCCAGTTGGCCCTTCCTCACTGGCAGGGCATGGTACAAGGAGGTTGCCCTCCCCGATTAGACCCCACGACCCTGGCCTCTGGCAGTAGCGTCTAGCGCACTGTCCCCCAGGACGAGAACTCCAGCTGGATTCCCAGGTGGAGCCCCCTGCCCCCAAGCTGGGCTCCCGCTGGGACCACCCCTGGGCCGGCGGAGTCTCCCGAGGGTCCAATGGGGCTGAGGGGGTGCGCGCGAGGCCGGCTGGGAGAGGCGAGCAGCGCGGCCGGCGCGCACGGTGGTGGGAAACGGGGGAGCTCTTGGCTCAGCTCCCTCACCGGGGACGGCCGCCACCGCGCGGGGCGCGCGGCACCTGCGCGCACAGGTGCAGCCCTCGGCGGCGCTCGGCGGGCGCTGGGCGGGCGCTGGGCGGGCGCTGGAGCGGCGGGCCGCGGCGGGAGGGGGCGGGGCCGGGCCGTGGGCGGTGGGCGGGGCCGGGCCCGCGAGCGGCGGGCGGCGGGGGGCGGGGCCGGGCGGCGGCGCGCAGTGGGCGGGGCGGCGTGACGCGCGCCGACGCCGATCCCGGAAGCGGTGTCAGATGCTGGGGAGCCGGGCGGGCGGGCTGGCGGCGGGCGGCGGGGGGGACTTGTTGTTCTTCGCGAAGTCGGAGCCCCAGCGCGCGGCGGAGGCGGCGGCCGAGGGGAGCGCGAGAGTGAGCGCGAGCGCGAGGAGAGCGCGTGCCCGCGAGGAGCCGCCGCGCGCCCGCGCCCCCCGCGCGACGCCAGGTGAGGAGCGGCCGGGCCGGGCCGGGCCGAGTGGGCCGGGGCCGGGGCCGGGGCCGGGCCGGGGCCGGGGCCGGGCCGGCCGGAGGCGGGCCGGGGGCGGGCGGGGCCGCGCGCCGCTGAGTCACGGCGGCCTCGGCGCGGCCGCGAAGTTGGGCGGGACCCCGAGACCCCGGCCCGCGCACCTGCCGTCAGGTGCCGCGCGGGCCGGGACGCCTGCCCCTGGGGCCCCGGAGCGCTCTCCCGATCCCCGGGCCGCCCCGAGCCCGAGCCCGAGCGGGAGGCTGGGGGCCCCGCGGGGGGGAGCCCGGGGCGTGCGGGCGGGCCCGGCGCTCCGCGTCCAGCCCTCTCCGCCGGCGGTGCCTTGGGCCCCGAGATCCGCTCGGAGGCGGGAAGGCGGGGGCGAAAATACAGGCCACGTGCAGGGGAGCGCGTGGTGGCGCGGGGCCGACCCGGCCGGTGCCGCCCTGCCAGGCGGGGGCTGCCCACCCGCGCTGGGGGCGGGGGCGACAGGACGGGGGGACTCATGACCGCTGTCACGTTCGGAGCAGCTGACCTGCCAGGGGATCCCCGGAGGCAGGCCTTGGGGTGGGAGCTCTGCGTGGGGAGGGGGACACTTCCCCCAAACCCCGCGGCCTCACCTTCCTCGTCTGCGAATGGGGGTCTCCGTCCCTCCCAGGTCCGCCTACCCGCGTCCACTGCCCCCGCCCCCGCCCCCGCCCCGGGAACCTCGGAGGGCTACGGGGTGGGGGAGGGTCCCCCCTACCTGGGTCTACCTTAGGCAGAGCTGATGGCTTTGCCTTGGGCGTCTCGTGCTGTTGTGGCCAGCCACGTGCTGTGGGGTGCTTTCACAAAGCAGAACACAGCCGTGGAGCGTTGATGTTTTGGGGTGCTGGAAGTTCCCTGCTCTGTTCTGCGTTGATGATTATGCTCTTGTTTACGTTTCCCGCTGCTCTCTGGTCGGGCAGCCCTGCTTCCCCGCTGGATGGTTAGTGCGGAAGATCCCTACACGCAGATGGGGTCCGTGGCTTCCTGGGTCGGTGTGACTTGGACGCCCTCCCCTCCCCCCCTCCCCTCCCCTTTATGGGCACTGGAGATTTTGCTGTTACAGCCCTCCCAGCACAGGTATATCTCGGCAGAGTGCCGCTCTCCACCGTGTGCGCTGGGCCTCTCCAAGCACCGTGCCTTCTGGGATGGGGCTCCTTAAAGAGTGTCTGTCCACTCGGGTGGGAGGGGTCTGAGAAGTGGAAGGTGGGCTGTGCGCGTGGGTGAGGCACACCTAAACCTCTCTTGCGTTGTGGGTAGTTGACATCTTTTGCAGAACTTCCCTCAGGAGGTAAGTAACCCAGTAGCAGTGTTTTGAGTTTGAGCTGGGGGGAGGGGGGGAGGAGGGAGGTCTGCTTTTAGAACTTAACCCCTGTCCTCCTGTGGTTCCAAAATAAAGTTTACTGACCCAGGAACACAAAGCAAGACTTCTCTTTGGAGTGCCTTTGCGTCTGTGTTTGAGCATAGCTGGACTTTAAGGGATGTGGTCCAAGTTCAGCCCCACTCACTTTCAAGGTGGTTGCTAAAAATGGGAGTCGAATTGGGGCTACTGGGGAAGTCACTGCTGTGGCTTGCTTCGTTCCAGCCCTGTCTCCAGGGCCCAGCAGGGCTGCAGTGAGGTGGCTTTCCCAACCCACCTTCGTCCGCCCAAGTGTCTGCTGCCCCACACGCGGGCTCTCTTGGAGCTCCAATAGCTGGAGAGTCTGTTTACTGTCTCAGGAGCCGAGCAGAAGGCCTGCCTGGTCCCGAGTCTAAAGGTTTCTGGAGTGGACTTTCTGGCTTTAGGGTCCAGTCCACACGGGAAATGGAACCCGGGCAGCTGTGAGCGTTCTCTGTGTGGCTGCTCCTCAGAGCAGTAAACAGTGACTCACCCTCCCCTCTGCTCCCCGCCTCCCTGCTCCCTGCCGATGGAAGATGCATTGCTCCCGTGTTTACTTTTGCTTTTTGTAAGTCCCAGACTCGTCATGTTTCCTCTTTCTTGCAGTTTCAGGAAATTGAAAGTGTTGTCTTAAAATCATAGAACTTTAGAACAGGTAGAGATACATGGTAGGGATCATGCAGTCCACGCCCCACCCTCACCCCCTCCCGCTTAGATGAGGACCCCAAGCCTGAAGCCTCCTCACCTGGCCTATAGCGCCAGAGTCTGACACCCGGGGTCTGGGGTAGCACCCTGCCTGCTTCTCTGTGTCACGTGGGCTGCCCTGGACGAGGGGTGCCCCAGAGCCCCCTCCCTTCAGTGCACTGCTCATGTGTGGTTAGGCAGCATGCCTCTCACTTGCTGGAAGTTGAGGGGAACAGGTGTAGTTAAGAACATCCCCTGCTCTCCTTCCAGCGAGGGGAGCAAGCCTCGGACAGAGAGACCAGGACCAAGTCTTGGGCTCAGCCCTTGATTTATGCTCACCAGAGGGTGCCCGCCTGCCACAGGGAGGGCAGGAGGGGGCTTTCTGGTGCAGTAGGGGTTGAGGGAGGAGGGCAGGAGCACTGATTGTGGGGGCCCTAGAAGGCAGAGCTGGAGGCCTGGAAGGCGACAGGTAGCCAGGGAGCAAGGGGCTCAGGAGGGCCTTTGGGCAGGTGGTTCTTCTTCCTATCCTGGGGCCTACATTGGAGGGACCAAGGTCCAGATGGAAGAAGCCGAGGCCTGAGCCAGGTGCTGCTGGAGGGCTGGAGCATCTGCAAGGAGGCAGGCTGAGGCCAGCAGGTGGATGTGGAAGGAGCAGTGAGGCCTTGGGGACATGAATTGCATGCTGGGACATCACCTGAGCTGGAGACTGGGAAGCAGGGCAGGTGTGGGGACAGGGTGCATCTCTGGGGCTTGTCGGACACACTGGCTCTTTAACCTTGGCTGGACATGGAGGTTGGGGCTGGTTGACCCCCTGGGCAGCTGTGGAGCGAACAGAAGCGCAGAGGGGAGCCTGGAGACAGGACGACCACCCAGAGGGGTACCAGGGCAGCGAGGGGCCAGGGCGTGGTCCAGGAGGCGAGGCATTCGGCCTGCTGTCAGCTTAGCAGCCGCCTGAGTCACCTCTGGACAGAGCCAGGATGACACAGCTTCCTCAAACTGCAAACGCAAGGTGACCAGACGTCCTCCGAGCCAGGCAGACAGTCATGTCTTGCCGGAGGGCGGCCAGCCAGGGCCAGCCTGCAGGCTGGGTGTGGGCCGGGCTGGTGGGGTGCACCCCACATTGAGGGGAGTCCAGCGGGAGGTGTGCACCCTCCTGGTCCTGGGACCCATCTTCAGTTGGTTGAGGCATCTGCTTGGGGGGCAAGCTGGCTGTGTTAACCTGTGTTCATGGGACAGTTGACTCCTGTCCCCCACTGTGCAGCTGGGAGCTTAGCTTTGGGCCCCCTGTGGGAAGGGTCCCAGCCCTCCAGGACACAGGCAGTCACGTCACGGTGACTTCGGGCTTTGGGGTTTGCAGCCACCCAGGGAGTCAGGTGCTGTTTTGCTGCTCAGAGTGGAGATCTGCTCGAGGACAGAACCCCTTTCCTCCCTCCCTGGACCTGACAGCCACAGAGCCCTGGGAACACAGGCTCAGAACAGCTGGGGTGCTGAATGGGGGCAGGCACGAGGAGTGGCAGTAGCCTTCACTCCACACTGAGCAGGAGCAAGTGTTTTGAGACCCCACTCTGCTGGAGGCCAGAGATTCGGCTTCCTGCACATGAGGCTTACGGTGTAGGTGGGTCTCACCAAGGGGAGCATTAGAACCCTGTGAGACTCCAAAGCCCCAGGCCATTGTGCCCATTAGCCACCCGGCTTTACTGGTGGAGCAAACGTTCCCCTGGGGCCCTGAATCTGGGTCCAGTGCAGAAAGGGCCAGAGCACCCTGGGGCCAGCCTGGACTGCAGTCGCCCCAGGTGAGCAGAATGGGACAGTGGGCAAGCAGTAGACATATGCTGGGGGCATGGAGGGTCTGAGGCCCTGGCCTCCAGCTCACCTGCCCCTGGAAGGGCTGTCCTGGACTGTTGAACCTGGACGACCTGCCTATTCTTGGTGGGGCCCAGAAGGGAGGGCAGGCTCTGGCTCCCTAACTTGTTCCAAACTGCCATCCCCAGACTTGACGTACATCTAGGCTGCTGGTATGTCTGTTTTTGTTTGTTTTAAGGGCAAACGGTCTTTCCCTGGACTTTGTGTAGATAGACACGAGAATAGAGTTTCCGGCTTTGGGTTGAAGACTAAGCTCTTCAGTTAGAAAAGCAGTCACCGGAAAGGTGTTCCAAATTATAATACAGCGCAGCCCTCCTTGACCAGCAGCGTCTCAAGGGCTGCGGGACATGGGCGTCCTTACCCTCACTTGCTGGGCAGGCATGCGCGCCACAGAGGTTCAGACCCGCCTCCCGGGATCCCTGCCTGGCTCTGGCCATTGGGCTGCTCAGGTGACTTTACTGGAATTCAGAAAAGCCTGTGGAGAGAGATGAGCACTCCATCCACTCATGGCGGGTTTTGTTAGTTAGCAGTGACGGGAGATGATGGCCGGAGTGTCATCCTGTGCAGCTGTCGGAGAGTCGTGGGGTGGTCCTGGTCCTGACCTGTTGCTGGTGCGGTGGCACTGGTATCGAGCCTGCTGTGGAAAGGAAGGAGGGCCACCTCACCAGCGCTCCGCCCGGCCTGGCCCTGAGGCCTGGCCTATCAGGGCCGAGGTCTCTAACTCTGGCTGGGGTCCAGCCCAAGACCAGAACACAGTCCCTCCTGCGCTCTGGTGGCCATGAGGTTGCCTGAGGTTCAGTCATTTATAAATACATGTTTTAGGGCAGTTGTTTTAAAATCAGTTGTTTTACAAACTTGCACAGGTATGAAACCTCTCTCTGAACCTATTGCCAAAAGCAAACTATTAGGGGTTTTTTTGCCTTTTGTGTTTGAAGTGACTTTAGTTCACTACTGCATATATGTTGTATAGCTTGGCAGAGGGGAGTGATGGTGCTTTGTCTGTATACTGAACTCACGAAAGCAGGGCAGTGCCTGGCCAGCCCTGTGCTCCTGGATCTGGGTCCCTGGCACTGTGGCCCTGAGGCTGTGAGGTGCCTCTGGGGGCAGACTACTGGGTGCTGGCAGGGCAGGCAGACAGTTGTGCTTTCCAGCAGCTGGAGGAGACTTCCAGTCGAGCGGGTGCCTCAGGAGGGGGCGGAGGCCAAGATTTGGTCCTCCTGAGGCAGTGGGGTTGTGTCTGCGAGCAGAAGGCCCTGGACAGTGTTTGCCCTTACCTGGGACTTGCCCACCTGTCCCCAAGTCTCTGGCTTCTCAGGGGTTTCCTGGTATGGACCCTAGCCCCCTGGGGGTTGAATGGAGCCCCCAATCTCCTTGGCGTCCCCCACTCGGCCCAACTGAGGCCTCAGCGAGCTGGACAGAAGCCTGGGACCCCTGGTTCCGATCCCCTCATTTTCAGAAAAAGAGCCTGAGACCTACAGAGAGAAGAGCTTTACTGGGTTTCCCCCCAACCTTGTCTCAAGGCGATGATCACCTCCGCGTGTACTCTCCCGTTGAACAGGTGGTCTGAAACCAGCAGGGAGTCCCCAGGGGTCAGACCGCAGCGTGGCACCATCCCACAGAGAGGCGTCCCTTCTTGCTTGGACCCCAGGTGGGCTCGGGGCCACTCTTCTCCCACCTCTGCTGAGGCGCTCATCTGTATCCTGTTCCCAGAAGGCCAGGGAGGTGGGCGGGTGGGTTCAGAGCTGGTAGACATGGGGCTTTGCCCAGGTGACCTTGACCTTGCAGACAGCCAAGGGACCCTGAGGGGGCCTGTGCAGACAGAGAGGAGGGGCCGAGCCCTTGGAGCGCCGTGGCCCAGTCCTGTGCCCATCCTGGTTACCTGGACATCCCACCTTGCCTGTCATGGAGGGCAGGTCCCCAGAGGAGGTGTACCTGCCCTGACCAAAGCCCTGTGTGGCCCTGGGTGCTGGCTGAGCTGGCCCCTCACTGATGGTGAGGGAGAGAAGCCCCTGCTGGTCGGGGTCTGAGAGGAGGTCCCTCCTTTTCTGGGGCCTCCCTTTTCTCATCAGGCAGGCTGGGCGGTCCGTGCAGGGTGGGAGGGCTTTAGGTCTGTGGGAATGTGAGCTCCTCACTCTGTAAACAGCTGTGACTCACCGCACAGCTATGCCCTGGCGGCTCCAGGCCCTTGTGCGCTGACGTGTGCTGGAATGGCACCCGGCCACCCCTCCTGTGCCCGTGGAAAAGTTTCTCATGGCTCTCCCAGCTGCCTGGCTTCTGCTGGCCCTCCAGGTGGCTTCTCTAGCTCGGCTTTGACCCCAGCACCTGGAGGGAGGGACACTCGTTGTGCCCCCCCCCAACACCACAGATACTGGGGGTCAGGCTGCTGTCAGGAAGCAGCTCCTGTGTCCCTGCCGGGATCACCCATCCTGCTGTGTCTGCGTATCTGTTTCATGCACACGTGTGGGGGGTGCGGAGGAGCCCGGTGCCCCCAAGGGTGTGCCTGGTCTCAGCCCTGCTGCTGTTCTGCTCTCCATCATCCATTATTAGTGCCCGGGAGAGTGGCTGTGTTGCCAGGGCTGACTGGGGGTCCAGTGGCCTGGGTGCTGAGACCCTCTGGGAGCAGCAGGCAGGAGCAGTGGGGGGACAGGTCTAGGCTGTGCTGCACTCGGGGTCCCAGGGCCATGCGTGAAGGAAGGCGGGGTGGAGTCACCCACCGAGTCCCACTCGCCCTGGAGATGGAGGCTTTGGTGCGGCTCCTTCTCTGGGGCCTGCCCCCTCCCCCGCCATGCATTTTTCTCATGTTCTCTTTGCTCAGTTCACTTTACCTGGCGTTTGGAATGTGGACCCTGGTCCCTAACCCAGCAACAGAGTGTGCTGGCAACTCTAGAACCCCTTCCCCTCATCCTCCCCAGCCAGCCGCCAGGGCACACGGGTTTGTTTACTGTCCCACAACCTGTGATGTCTGCACCCGCCTGCCCAAAGCCATTGTTGCTGTGGGCTTCTCTGTTTCCATGACGACCATCAAGGGTTGGCTACTTCCCAAGGTCGCCATGGCAACTATCAGAGGGGAATCATGCTTGGGATGCTTTGGCTGGCTTTTTCATGAATGATTAGAATGTGTGACACAATGCAGACGCGAAAACTAGAAGGGCGGGCAGCGGTGGGGGCTGGCGGGCGCCGGGGAGGACTCCCGCCAGACAGTCGATGAGCTCGTGCGGTGGCAGCTCCCCACCTCCTGGATCCTGCCCTGGCCAGTGTAGGGAGCCCCCGCCCACCTCATGGGCTTCAGGTCATGGCTGTAGGGCAGCCCAGGTGGGGGTGGTGATGCCACAGCTGCAGTGCTCTCTGCGGAGGTAGGTCTGCTAGGGAGGGCGGGGCCCCGGCGGGTGGGGGCTCCACCCGTCCCTTGGGGTGTGCTCCCCGAAGGAGCCCTTCCTCTCTGGAGCCAGGCTAGGTCAGGGGTACTGGGGGCTCTTGCCAGGGCAGGGTGCCATCCTGGGGGCAGCAGTGCCCTTCAGGTGCTGGGTGTGGCTGTTCCCTGGTGGGAGCTTTGCTGCTGCGCACTTTGGCCCTTAAACGTGCAACCTGTGCATGGTGGGTGCAAGCGTCTCAGCTCAGAGGGAGTGAGGACAGGAAGCAACAGCTGCTCTGGTGCCCCCCACCCCCACCCCTGGCAGCATAGGCCTGGTGGGCAGGGGCGGCACAGGACAGCCGTGTAGCTGCCAGGCGCTGGGCCAAGGTGGGTCTGGGTGACTTGGTGGTCTGATGCTGGAGTGGGGGGTGTGGCCAGGATGCCGACCCTTCGGCAAGCCCCTCAGGCCTGGCTGGCTCCCATCTTTTGGGGTGACTCGGAACGAGGAGCTGAGCCTCCTTGGAGCATCTATACGGTGGGGATGTCCCCACCTCGGGTCACTTATGACGACAGCAGGTCCCATCCCCAGCCTGGCCAGAACCTAACCTTGCTCACTTTTGTGTTCTTATGTGATCTTGTAGTTCCAATTTCCAAGGCCTTCTGTTCGGGTGACGTGCCCAGGTTATGACGACTAATCCCAAACCAAACAAGGGGTTAAAGGTAAGTGGGACTAGGGGTGAGCAGACCCTGTTTCTGTCCTGGCTCAGACCCCAGCAGCCCCTCTTTCCCAGGATTGCCCTGAGTGTGAGGAAGGAAGTCCCACCCCCTGGAATAGAGTGTGTTTGTGGGGGCTGTTGGCTAGAGGAGATGTCGCAGAGCGGTGGTGACAGAATTGAGGGTTGTGGCCATGGGAGATGCCAGCTCTGACATCCGGGGGATCACTCCTTGGGAGGGTGAGGTGTAGGAGCGGATCCCCGGATCTCTGTTGGCTTGGATGTCATCACCCCGGCACCCGGGCGTGGGCAGTGTGGCCTCCATCCCCTAGAACCCCTGGCAAGGCAGCACGTGTGAATGGTGATGCTCCAGCTCCCAGGGCCTGGCTCCGACTGTGCGCAGTGTGTGCTGCCTCCCAGGCCCACCCAGCTTCTGAGGCCGGTAGCCTGTGCTCTTGGTTGGCTGTCTCATCCTGGGAGCAGAGCTGGGTCTGGCACGAGAGGGAACTCTGAGCATTTGTGGTGAGCCGTGCACACCCACACCCCTTTTGAGGTCCCACTAGGTCGGAGGGGTGTGGAAGGATGGGCTGCCGTGCCTTCCTGCCCCTCACCTGCCTGTGTCCATCCCACCCCCCGGCACTGGAGCTTCACAGAGGGCGGCATGCACGTGGGCCATGGCCTTGCAGGGTCTGGGTAGCCAGTGGGAACCAGGTGAGGGTCAGGTGTAGCCAGTGACCCCCATCAGAGAGCCACCTGCATTCTGTGTGTGTGGTGTCAGGTGACCCCACAGGGACCACCCCCAATCCATGATGGAGGAGTGAAGGCCAGCCTGGGCGGCAGAGGCAGTGCTGCCAGGTTTTTCTGCTGCCCGGAACCAGGTTTTGTCCCAGCGTAGACACACTGAGCCAGCTCTGGGGGCCCGCTGTGGCAAGTCCTTCCTGCTGCCCCCCTACGGCACCCCCGTGTCCCTGTGCTGACCCCTGTGCTGTGGCCCCTGCAGGTCAAGAAGGAGGCGGGCGAGAACGCCCCGGTGCTCAGCGATGACGAGCTGGTGTCCATGTCGGTGCGGGAGCTGAACCAGCACCTGCGAGGCCTCACCAAGGAGGAGGTGGTCCGCCTGAAGCAGCGCCGGCGCACGCTCAAGAACCGCGGTTACGCCGCCAGCTGCCGCATCAAGCGCGTGACGCAGAAGGAGGAGCTGGAGCGGCAGCGGGTGGAGTTGCAGCAGGAAGTGGAGAAGCTGGCTCGAGAGAACAGCAGCATGAAGCTGGAGCTTGACGCGCTGCGCTCCAAGTACGAGGCCCTGCAGACCTTCGCCCGCACCGTGGCCCGCGGGCCTGTCACCCCCACCAAGGTGGCCACCACCAGCGTCATCACCATCGTCAAGTCTGCCGAGATTTCCTCCACCTCCGTGCCCTTCTCAGCTGCCTCCTAGTGCCTGACCGGGGGTTGGGCCTTGGGGTGCAGCAGCCCGGGTGCTGGGTGGGCGGGCGGACGGGTGGTGGGCATCCCTCTCATGCCCATCAGCGGTTCCCCTGGGGAGCAGAACCCCTAACACCTGAGCCCAAGTAGAGACTCGTGGCGGGGACGAGGGTGCTGGCTAAAGATGGGGTCTTGTGAGACCGTGTGCTGCACGCCTTCCCACATGCGCACACATGCACACACGCACACATGCACCCACCTGGCCTTCCTCTGGGCCCTGCCAGCTCTCTCCAGACTGTCCTTTTCCAGGGGTGTGCGTCTTGTGCCACTGGGAGTCGGGGTGTATGGAGGGAAGGTCCACAAGGTTCCTGGCCCCGTGGCCCTGATGGCAGGCCCTCTGTCTTCCACTGCCCCCAGGAGTGGCCTGCTATCATCCACCAGCTGGTGCAGGAACCCCCTCGCTGCCCTGACTGAGCTCTGGTGCTCTAGGAGGAACCATTTGTCCCTGGTGACAAAAAGCACCATGACAGTGCTCTAGCCTTACCGGAGATGAAGGGAGGGCTGCCTGAGAGGCTGTGTGTGTGTGTGCCCCAGGACAGGCCTGCCATCACACCAGCCGTCACACCAGCACGCCAGCAGCACAAGGGCTGCAGGAGAGCGGCTTGGTGTGGCCTGTCACGTGTACCAGATTTCCGTGGGGGTTGCTGGCTTTCCCTCTGTTGGAGGGACCCCAGGGAGGTCCCCACTGAGGAGTAGTAGCTGCTGGGCGGGGAGCAGCCAGCTGGGGAAGGTGGAGCAGGTGCAGGAAGGGGTGGCGGGGTCTGGGGGTGGACGCGCAGGGGTTCTGTGTGGAATGGGGTGAGGTTGGCAGGGTCCTCGAGGGCAGGCTGTGGTTCTGCAGGAGGGGCTGGATGGTGTGACAAGGGAGTTGACACAGGCATGGGGCCACCTCCCAAGGACCTGGGTGGTGTGTTGGTACAGGGGACAAGGGGACACAGCCACCTTGGTGCTTCATCCTTACCTGGAACCTTCACCTGCTCTTTCTCCCCCCCTTGGCACCCCTCATGACCTTGGTGATCCCTGCTGGGGCTTCCCTCCCCTGCAAACCTCCTCCATTGATCATGGCTTCTGTGCTCCAAACTTGGACCGCCCCTTCCTGCCCCTGCTGGAGCGATGCCAGGGCTGCGGGGTTTGGGGGTGGTCGGTGAGTTCAAGCTCCCAGCTTCCTCCTGGCCCCGCCACCCACCACCTCCCGGAGGAAGAGGACATGTGGCCCCAACGGCTGCATCCTCCTCCTGTGTCTGCTGTCAGGGGCGGCCGGAAGACGTCTGGGGCTCTGCAGCAGCATTGCCTTGCGGCCTTGGCTTGGCCTTGTCCTGGGGGAGGGTGAAGGGTCTTGGGCATGCTGGATCCTGACAGAGCAAAAGGCCCAGTGTATTTAAAAAAAAAAAAAAAAAAGCTGTCAATACCATAGCCATGGTAGGTAATCCACATTGGATATCAATAAGGACCATGGGGAAATATTTAAAAGAGAGAAAAGTATATATATATATAAAATTATATACACATTTTATCGTACAGATTTTTCGTAACTTTTTTCCTGTTTTTACTGTAAATCCCTGATAGAGCAGAGCTGCAGTTTGGGTCGGGTGGGGGTGGGAGCCGATCACCCCCACCCCGGCTGCCCGCTGCTCCCCTCCACATCCCGCCTGCCCTGGGGCCCCCTGTGTGCCCGCTCCCTGGGGGGCTGGGGGCCAGAGACGGAAGACCGGAGCATTCTCGCGCTTTTCCTTTCAGCTCACTGAGATTCCATTGTCACACGTTTAATATATGGATTTTTTTTTATTTAAGAGAAAAGGCAAGGACCTCTGTCCCTTGGGTTTGTCCCCTTGTCTCCTGTGCTTCAGACACACGGGTCCTTCCCGAGGGGGGCAGTGCCTTCATCCATCTGGGTGACAGGGCCTCCTGTGTCCTCGCCTCCGTTGCTCGGCTGTTCCATTTCAATATTTATTTTTGTGCTGCTTTTATGGTATAAATTATTGAGAAGAGACCCCACGTTGTGGTCCTTGTCCGTTTGACACGTGCCCTGCGCCTGCCCTGTCCCCTCACAGCCACCACCTAATTTATTGCTGTACATCTCTGCTGTGATGCTTTTGTACCTTT
This sequence comes from Vulpes lagopus, assembly GCF_018345385.1. NCBI lineage: Eukaryota > Metazoa > Chordata > Mammalia > Carnivora > Canidae > Vulpes > Vulpes lagopus. The sequence goes on along the minus strand of NC_054826.1, from coordinate 104,395,543 downwards.
GCAATAAAGTCTTCTGGTTTCAGACCCGCCTGGTTTTGTGACTGGGGCTTTGGGTCAAGTCCCTGAGTGTGTGTGGGGGGGGGGCGTTGGATGTGCTAGGCCACTGCACCCCCCCTGCCCGTGTCCCGGCCCCCTGACACCATCCTCACCTGCGGTGGGTCTCCTAGGTTTGGAGGGGGGTTGTCCATCAGGACAGCCTTGGGATGGGGAGGGGGTCAGGCAGGTGGACGTGGCTGAGCTGGCCTTCTGAATGGTGGGCGTGATTCCCGAGTGTCCCGTCTGCCCTGACCAGGAGCCCCTGGCCCTTGAATGCGGATTGCTCCCCCCACCCCCCGGGTGGTATGTGGCCAAGTCTCAGGTCAGGTCTTGCAGGAGGTGGGAGGAGGGAGAGGGAAGGTTGATCTGGGGTGAATGAGATGCCTAAAGTAAGGGGGCGCTCCTGGAAGCCAGAGCCGAGGGCCTTCCCCACCTACCATCCCTTCAAGGGGCAGATGGGTCAGCCTCTGAAGGATGGGCTTGCAGATGAGGTCTCACGGTTTCCAAGACCTGCTGGCCCTCCTGGCCCACCTCTGCCTAAGCTGATGGGATGGCCCCCGCCCTCCCTGTCCCTGTGGGGCAGGGTGGGGGGGCTTCAGTACCAGGACCACTCCTGTCCTTGCTGTCCCTGATGGGCAGGAGAGGGGGGGCTTCAGTGGGTGGCGAGCTCTGGGACACCTGTCTCCCGCCTTCCAATCCACAGGTCCCTTGTGTGCAGTCCTGGGAGCAGACTGGCAGCATGGCAGGGTCACCCGGGCCCCCAGCTAAGCCAGACCTCCCCGAAGCCAGGCCTGCTCCACCTGCGAGAGCCCCGCATGGTGGCCCAGTGCCTGGGGCTGGCAGCTAGCCCGCAGGCGTGAGCTCGGGGAGGCATGGCCTCCAGCCTGTCAGGGCCCCTCTGCCCTGCCCCGGCCGTCCACCCCTCTCGGGGCTGCCTCCTTGGGTGCGGATTGCTGGGGCCATTTCCCAGATGAGAGCACGGGGACCTGCCTACCCTACCACTCCTGGCCCCCAGAACTGAGAGCCCACCTTGTCACCATCAATGGCCAGAGGTGCCTCCTCCCCTTCCTTCTCAAGAGTGCCCATGCTCCTCCCAGGAGGGGGGCGGCCAGTGAGGTGGGGGCAGTGACTTGGACCACATGAGGCTCTGTCCTACCTGTGGGTGGCAGGGGCACGGCTTTACTCTGTCGTGTCAGAAGGAGAAGCAGCACCTAGTCCCAGGCGGAGATGTCTGTGGGGGCCCGCATGAGGGCGAGTGGTGGCTTTTGTGGGGCTGATCCAATTCTCGAAAGTGGCTTAACCTCTCTGGGCCTCGGCCAACTTTCCCATAGCTGTGGTGAGGATGGAGTGTATGCCAGGGTCCTGGGCCCACCCTTAGCACACAGTGGACCCCCTGCCCCTGACCCCAAAGTGCCAGGCTGACAAGGCCATCCCCAGTGCACAGACCTGACCTGAAGGCGCCCTTGCTGCCAGCAGCCCACACTGGGTGTGGCCTTTGGAAGGAGATCCCCATCCACTGACCCTGTGCACACGGCTTTGGGCAGCTGGGGCCTAAGGGGGTGGACATCCCCGGGCAGGGGATGCATGGCCCCATCACCCACAGTGGGGCTGGCACCGGGTCCTCCTGCGATTTCCATACAACCTTCTGCGGAGGTCGACAGATCTCAGAGGCACTGTGCCCACTCGCAAACCTGCTGACAGACCGCAGGGCCTGCGCGGGGCCAATCATGGCCCGCCAGCTGTGGAGGGCATGATAAGGTGGGTGGGTGGCTTATCTCGCAGGGCAGCCCATGTGGGCTCTTGGAGAGGCTGATGCCTTGAGTCCCAGATCGCAAGGCCTCAGGGCCACCCTACTCTGGCCAGGACACCGTGGGTCAGTCCCTGCCCTGCTCAGTCTCTCCGAACCTTTGGGTCCTTTCCCCGGTGATGGGGTACAGGTGGCCGGGAGGGGTGGAGGTCATCGCTGGAGGGTGCCCACCAGGCTTTCCTGCCTGCTGCTCCCCACCCCCGCGGGCTCTCGGGCACACAGGCCCCTGCCCTCAGGAGGTGTCCCCATTCGGCTGGCTGCTGCTGGCATCTCTCCCGTGGTCCCATGCCACAAGGTCCCCTTGAAGCTTCTGGAGGGCAAGGTGAGTGTCTGGCATAGCATAGCCTGGCACATAGGCGAGAGGACGGGGAAGGCAGGTTCCAGCTGCGAGCCCCGTCTGCATGCTGTGCGCTCTCTGGGCTTGTGTCCGGGTCCTCCACGGACCCACTGCGGTCGAACCTGGCCAGGGACTCATTTTATGGGGGCAGCTGAGCTCCAAAAGGAAGGGGAGTGCTCTGGGTCTCCTGGGAGCACAGGGCAGGTCTACCTGTGAGCTCTGTGCTCCCTCTGCTTCAAGCGACAACCCAGACCCTTCCCCCAACACCAGACTTAGCATAGTGGGGCTCATCTGACAGCTCCACTGCAGTCCCTTCCTCCCGGCACTGACCCTGCAGGAACAGAGACCACTGGAGTCACTAGAAAACCCAGGTGTTTATGTATAAATAAGTGTGATTCACCTAGAAGCCCCACAAGCTCCGTGAGCTGCCCGGGGCAAAGGTTCTGTGCAGGTGGCACCTCGGGGTGGGGGCTTTCTGAGAATCTCCACCGCCGCCGGAGGGGGTATGCGGCGGCCCGGCAGGACCCAGCTGAGCTCCCTGGCCCCGCTGCCTATGGCGCCTGCAGTGCCACACTTTCCCAACACCGTCCTGCCCTGCAGGGGCCCGGCCTGGGTTCCATCCATGCAGTGTGAGCCTGCTGGTGCCCGTATCACAGCAGCCCCCTGAGCTGATGGCCACGGGAGCCCCGAGGGTCCCAGGCTCATCAGATAAGCTCAGGTGTCCCCTCCTGGGGCCAAGGGCCTGCCGGTGGGAGGGAGACTGGGAGGTGTCTCCACAGGCCTGGCAGGAGGGCTCCCAGGAGGGGCTTTGGCAAGAGGGCTGGTGGGTGAGGAGCCCTGTGCTTTCCCAGAGGCCTGGGCAGGTGGTCACAGCCAGGTGGCTGGTGATCTGTGGCCCTTCTACAGTTCCTCCGAGGGGATCAGCATCCGCTTTTCCACGTTCCGACTCTTTCTGATGGCACCAGAGCCTCCTGCCACGCTGGGGTGGGTGCCGGGGCTTGGGGCCTCATGTGTGGCCTGCTGGGTGTAGTGCTGGTAGGCAGGGGAGAAGTTGTGCACGGCGTCCTGCACGATGTCCTGTGGGCTCATGGTCTCCTTGAGGCCACTGGAGATGCTGTGCATGGGTGCCTCGGGGGCTGGGGGCAGACAACACGAGTGTGGGGTCGGGGTGTCCTGGACCTGTCCATTCCCCTTCGGACCCCAGCCCCGGGGATACGGCCCTGCTCCCACCCGCCTCCAGGCTGCCCAGGCCCTGGGCTCAGCCAGCAGGGGGTGACTTCCAGCCCTCAGGGCTTCAGAATCCCAGCCTGCTCCTCCCGCTGGGGCTATCCCAGCCCAGGGGACTCCTGGGGCCTACAGGGAGAGACCACCTTGGCCAGCTCTGGTCTTTTCTTCAGCTCGGAGTGAGTCCTTCATGCTTGGGGTAACCCAGGCTGCCAGAGCAGGTGCAGGTCATCGCCACCCAAATGAATCATTCACTAGGGATGCCCGGGGCCCCTGGGTGTGGTGGGCAGGGTACCCCAGGCTCGGGAAGCACCCCCCCATCCCAGCAGGGGCTGTGGGGCCCAGACATCCAGTCTGGCCCCTCTCACTCAGAGCTCAGAGCCTGGGCCAGATGCAAGTGTGGGCCCTGTCCAGGGTTGGGTCCTCCAGTGTCCATGAGGTTGACATCCCCTGGGCCCATGTATGGGATGGCAGACAGAGCTGTGGTGCTGAGGGTGCCCCAAGGAAGACAGGGCTGGCCTCACTCTCCCAGGCCCCTGGCTGTGATATCGCCGCACACTCCACATGCCCCCACCCCCCACAGGGCCCAGCAGGCACACCTGGTGAATTCTCTTTCTTCTCTGCATACACCTGGCAGGTGAAGGCATAGCGCAGGGCAATGGAGGCAAACAGCATCTCGATGCAGATGATGAAATTTTGGTAGCCAGCAGCCACCGTGCCAGCCCCAACCTTGCTCCCATCGATGACCTGGACCTCAGGGATGACCCCACACTTTTCCAGGATGGCCAGCAGCATCCCTGGGGATGGTGACAGCCGCTCAGGCACCTGCCCTGCACAGGTCTTGTGAGCTGGTGGGGGTCCGCCAGGGAGGATGAGGTTCAGCAGAGTGGGTGCCTCCAAAGCCAGGGTCCCCGCACTGTGGGCACCTGGGAGCTCCCCATGTGTCTGCCCTGACCTCCCTGATCCCAGAGCTTAGGCCCACCCCTCCCCTGCAGGGTGGGGTCTGGAAGCGCTTCCAGCCTGGCCCTGGGGGCCTCTGCCTGTGTACTCCACCCACGACCACCCAGACCTGCTGGAAGGGGACTCGCCATTTCCCCTGCTCCAGGGGCTTTGTGGTGTCTGGCCAAGGGGGTGGGGGTTCCGACCTGTGCTCCACCAGGGAAACTGAGGCCAGGCCTGAGGTCACACAGGGCCTGGGGATGGACGTGAGATGGGCTCTGGTCTCTGCCCCAACAACCCACCCACCCTGCCAGAAGGAGAGGAAGATGACGGCCTTGATGGTGAGGAATTTGAGGACGGGTTCAAAGGGCTGCAGGAGCTCCCTGGTGGCGAAGTAGAAGAGGAACAGGGCGTAGAGGGCCAGGCTGACGGAGACGTTGTAGATGAGGGTGACGTAGAGGTAGCCGCTGTGGATGCTGGGGCCAGAGCAGGTGCCGGGGGTTCAGGGCGTGCCCCCCGCCCTCCCCACTGCCCCAGCCTGGGTACCAACAGGGACGTGCACCTGAACCCTTCCCGCAGGGAGCCCTTGTGGGGAGTCCCAACACGGCTGTAAGGATGTAGCCCTTCTCCTGATGAAACCCCACTCCCCCTTCCCTGTCCACCCAGGCACAGCCTGAAGGGATGACCTCTGCATGTAGACACGGGTGGTGTGTGCCCATGTGTGAGCGTGTGGGTGATGTGAGTGAAACCTGTGGGCATGTTCACACATACACAGGAGCGTTGTGCTTGCATGAGCTTGCGAGTGGGTGTCTGTGTGTATGTGCGCATGAAAGCCTGCGTGTGCCTACTTGTGGGCGTGTGCTTGTGTGAGTGAGAATGCACACCTGTGAGCGTGTGTGTGCCCGCACACGCCATGTATTCCTGTGGACCCGGTGCAGGGCTCCCTCCCAGAGTGCCAGGGAGGCGCTGCCCACCTCCCTGTGCCCAATGGCTCCCTGGGCCTGAGTGCCCTCGTCCCCCTCACTCTCCCCCAGGTGGGCTGGCTGCGGGGTGGGGGCTGGGGGAGGGAGCCCCTGGACCTAGAGTGTGCAGCCCCACAACCCACAGACACGGGCCAGCTCTTCTGGGTCTGTTTGCTGCAGCCTCGCCCTGGCAGTCTCCCAAGAGGAAGGGAGGCCTGTTTGGCACCTCTGAGGACTCAGCCCGCTGCCTCTCCTCTCTGCCAGGCCCAGTGCCCACCCCCCAGCTAGCACAGCACCCTGGCCTTACTTGAAGTCTCCATCGTGGTATTTGCCAAATGCCTGCAGGACGATGGTGATCAAGGCCATGATGGGCTTCACGATGCAGAACTGCAGTGTGGCCTGGGGTGAGGGGGAAGCCAGGGGTGGTCAGGGGGTGGCTGCGAGGGGCAGGGCAGGGGCAGGCAAGACCCTTACTGACCTGCTTGCAGAAGCGCAGGAAGCCGATGGAGTAGGACATGCCCTGGAGGCAGCAGGTGCCATAGAAGCAGCTGGACCTGGGGTGTGGAAGTCCCTTAAGCAGGGCCCGGGAGGACATGTCTCCAGACCGGCCCTGACGCCTGGGGTGTGGAGGGGCCCCCGTGGGCTCTGGGGCGAGATGCTTACCGGATGGGCTTTCCCCGAATCTCAGCCATGATGGCGCTCTCACCCCCCAGGTACTGGAAGCAGAGGCTCAGGAAGCTGTAGATGACAAAGGCTGCAGAGCAGAGGGCCGGGATGCGCAGCAGTGAGCCTCGGCTCCCCGAGGACGCCCACACCAAGGACCCTCACACAGCAGAACCCTCCCCTCAGCTTCGCGACCACCCACCATCCCTGGTGACCCCTGGCCGTTGGCGGTCACTGTGGCCACGATGTCCCCACCACCATTCCGACCAAGCTGGACTCGGCCCTGGAGGGTGGGGTTCCTGAGCTGACAAGTGGCCTCCCTGGATCTTGCTGGGGGTGCTCACCTTCATAGCAGTCACGCACCGAGTCGAAGTAGATGTAGTGCTGGTGGCCCCCCAGGAGGAGGAGGCTGAGCCAGGAGTCAAAGGCGTAGATGGGCACGATGAAGAGTAGGCGGATGATGTAGCGCTGCTCGTTGGGGACCGTGTAGGACCGCAGGTGCAGGTAAATCTGGGCAGGCAGAGCAAGGGCAGGCTTGGGGGGCGGCAGGCCGCATACAGCCCCCGTCGTGCAGGCCAGCGGGCAGTGTGGGAGGCAGTGTGAACTTCCCAGGGTGTGGCAGCCCCGTGCGTAGCAAATACTCTGCAGCGGGAATGCTCGCTCACTCATGTATGTGTTCATTCATTCCGAGAGAATCTTCCTGGGGGTGGGGGTGAGGGGCATCCATGGCCCCCGAGGGGGCACAGCCGCTCTGGAAGGCAGTTTGGCAACTCAATGTTGTGGGGGGGGGGGAGCATCCAAACAGCTGATACCCTCGACCCCTCCTGGGATTTTCCCCACGGAGCAGGTACATTCAGAAAGAAAGGGTTTGGGTATGAGGATGCCCATCACAGCGACCTGTGCGTGGCAGTGGGGCCGGGCTGGTCACGGCAGAGCCACCCCACACGGGAGCGTCCCAAGATGTGCACTTGGGGACCCGCTCTGAAGTAATGTGACATGTAAACATGAGATGACCCCACGCATGTTGGAAACACGGTAAAGAGGAAAAGACATCACTGTCTTATCCCTGGACGGTAGGAAAACACAGCTGATTACAGTTTGCCTAGAACACTTTCTTGATTTTCATGTCTTCTGCGAGGACATGGAGAAGCAGGGAGAGGGTCTAGAAGAGGAAGAGTCATTGGGGAGCCGGGCACACAGCACCCGGCTGTGGTTCCCAGCACCTCTGGAGGGCTTCCTGGAGGAGGTGCCTTTAAGCGCAGGTGGAGAGAGGGCCGTGGGAGGGCAGGCTGTGTGTGGAGCTCCGCATGCGCCCAGCTTGTAGGGCGCAGTGCAGGGAGTGGCGGGGGCAGGTTGGCGCCCAGAACAGGCTCCTTATCTGTCCCTCACTCCCCGACGGTGCAGTGGGAGGGGCCTGGCCTGACCAGCCACTAGGAGACATGGATTCTCTCCTGGGGCTGGCACTGCCTGGCTGGGTGGCCTTGGCAGGCCCTCGCCGTCCTCTCCGGCCTTGCCTTCCCGTCTCTAAAGTGAGAGGTTGAATCTTTCTCTGTCCTTCTGGGCTCGGAGAGGGCAGAGTCTAGTTGCCCTTATGTCCCGGAGGGCCTGGCAGTGGGGGCGGGGGTAGGAGCTGCAGCCCCATCTGAGGGATGGACCCCAGGAGTCACAGACAGACACACACACACACACGCAGTTGCCGCAACTGCAGAAATTGGGGTCACACAGAGGGGAGTCCGAGACCCCGACTCCAGACTTTGGGGGCCTGCCACTGTGGGTCCTTGCCCCATAAATCGCAGACAACCCCAGACCTAACACCCGTCCCGTCACCAGGGAGTAGGTGTGGCTGCCACAGGAATGCGCATGCACCACACACCTGTTCAGTGGACCTGTCCAGAGGCCCAAGAGCAGCTTGGTAAGACTCTGTGCAAACACTGCCTCCTCCAGACAGCCCTCCCTGATGGCCCTTGCTGCTCTCAGCCGTGTTGTACTCAGCTGGCCCCCCTCACACACTTGTGTCTACCTTACATTGTGGTTGTGTGAGGCCACACAGCCCTCCCTGCCTGCCAGCCCCCTGCCCCAGGCTCACGCCGCCCTCCCCTCAGTGCCAGTTGAACCATCCCAAAGGCCAACTCTGCTCTCAGCTCCCCCCACAGCTGTCCCTCGCTCCCCACACCCTCTGGGGTGTGCTGCACCGACATTCAAGGTCCCTGTTCTATGTCCTGAGCGCCCTGTGCCCAGACAGTCCTGTCCCTGGCCTGCACACTCACCTCCCATGGCCAGCATGTCATCCTGGGCCCCTCTGGGTGTCAGTTCTGCTGCCCATACCCTGGCTCTTCCTTCCCTGGGCCTGGCCATTCCCCCTCTGAGGGGTGGGTCCATCTGCCTAATTGTCACCCTGTGGGGCCGGGGGCTTGTGGGGCTCAGGGCTGAGCATGTTGCTTCTCTCCTCTCCTTCCCTAGATCTGGGGGGCCAGCCCCTCTGGGGCTCCCAGCCAAGCTCTGTCCCTGGCAGAGAACTGCCATCCTCAGGCCTGGCTCCCACAGGCCGTGTTCTGGAGAAAGCCTCCTCTCTTGCCCCTGTGCCCTGGCATCATCCATCCAGGGCTCTGATGGCTGCCCCACAGCCATGGCCTGCGGTCCCAGATCCCAGCAGGGCCAGCCAGGGCCATGTCCCACAGAGAGCAGGGCCCAAAGAGAAGTGCAGAAGGGAGGGCTTACCTGGTGGCAGGTGAGCAACAGGGCAGTCCACACGAAGACCCCTGAGATGCCGCGGGCCAACGCAGTGGTGAGGAAGAGCCGGGAGGCGCCCTGGGAGCTGTTCCCCATGCGGTCCATCTGCGGCCCAGTGGGCACAGAGGGCATGGCAGGCACGGTGGGCATGGCCGGCAGGGGGCTGGGCTGTGGCCAGGTTGCTGACACCAGGGGGCCGCCGGCTGTTCCCAGGAGCCCTGAGACATTAGTCATCTGCAGAGGTGAGGGAGGACATGGGGAGGAGTGAGGGCAAAGGTGCACCCTGGCAGCTGGAAGCAGCCCCAGGGCCAGCAGGGGAGGAGGGAGTGGGGGCGGGGAGGGAGGGGCTCCTCCCCCAGGCCACCAGCAGGCCAGGGCTGCCCTGGGCATACCTCACCGTCCCTTGTGCGGAATTCGAGTCTGACCGTCTTGCCCACTCCCCTGACTCCGGGTGGCCTTGGGCAGCTCCGAGCACAGGAACTCAGCTCCAAGGACAGGGCCTGGGGTGCCCTCCTTCCCCAGGGCTCGGCCACTTGGGCGCAGAATCAGCTACCAGACTCTGAGGTAGGGTGGTCCCCGCCTCTGCTGCTCCGGCTTGCGGAGAACCCACATTTGAGGGGCCAGAGATGCCTGGGAAAGTGGGGGAGCCCCTGGTGCCCTGCCCAACTGGCACTGCCTACAGAGGCTGATGGGGGGGGGTGCAGCCCAGCCCCCCCTTCCCACCCCCTGGGACCTGCCCAACTGTGTAGATGCCCAGTTCTGCTGCAGGGCCCTCCACCTCCCCAAGCCGCTCACTACCCCAGATGTTGGTTCTTTTCAGCTGCTTGCCAGTAAGCTGGGGCACCGGGCACCTCCCCCGTCCCACACTGGTGGCTTACCCAGCCTCTCCCCTTCCCTCCAGCCCACAGTCGGGACCCAGTGCCTACCTCTCAGGCAGGAAGCGCCGGCCCAGCCCTGGGAGGCCGGGCCTCCAGGGAAGCCTGGCAGGTCATTTGCGTGGCCACGTGGCCCCAGTGGCAGCCCCACGGGGGGGTGGGGTAGGGCCGCTATCTGGAGGCTGTACCAGGCTTGGGGAGGGGCGGCCACCACCTCAGCCCCGGTGGCCCACCTGTGCTGCCACCTGCAGGGAGGGGCCGGGAGGAAGGGGAGGAGCAGAGGCTTGTCCCCTCCGGGAGGCTGACATTCTATCTTTGCTCAGCAGCAGCTGGCTCCCAGGTACCTGCTGGCCGCCAGGTGCCCTCACCTGCCAGACAGCCAGGTGGCTTCTACCCAGGCCCCAGGCGGGCAGGAGGGGTCTCGGTGAGCTGGGCTGATGTTTGCTTAGAATTGGGTGAATTTATGTTGTGAAATTCTCAACCAGTCCCCAAGAGGTGCATTGGAAACCTTGCTGGGATTGCGGGGTCGGGGGCAGAGGACAGGCAGGTCACCGGGCTCCGCGAGGGGGCCTGACTCATCTTGCCCCTGGTTCAGCCTGATGCCACAGGCCCCTCAGGGAAGAGGCTGTCCCAGCTCCATCTCTGGAGGGGGTGTCAGGGTGGGGCCACGCTCTGGGCACAAATGCATACATGCCACCACCGTGGGCCCCAGGACGGAGCGTCTGCTCTGTGCCCTTGATGGGACCACACGTCTGTGTCCTTTGTGGCACCTAATACTTCCTGTAGCCCTGGGCCAACGGTTGGAGTGATGGATCCCCAGGAGTGTGGGAGGCCCCAGGCCCAGCCCTGGACACGCGGCCCCACTCCTACCCCTCCACCCACACCGTCCACCCCCTGCCCCCTAGAGTCCCCAGCAGGCCTCCTCTGAGCGCTGCTGGGACCTCCCATGCCTTTTCTCCCAGCTGTTTCCTTGTCCTGCCGGCTTAGATGTCTCCTTTAAATCCCCCCTTGTGCCGGGCCCAGCCTGTCCCCCATGCACAGGGCGTGGGCAGCCTCTGAGTGGCCTGCCCTCTGGCCGTGGCTCCCACTCGCTCTGGCAGGGGTGGCAGGGCTGGGCTCTAACTTGTGCAGCCAAAGGCAGTTTTGTCTGTGTGTGCCCTGAGCCTGCCACCTGCCCTTGGTACCCGTGACCTGCAGGCCCGCCGACCAGCGTGTGCAGAGCAGTGTTGCTGGCGGCGCACATTGTTGTCATTGTTATGGGCGATTGTGGAGGTAGAACCCATTACTGCCCATGGTGACAACGGCTTGGGGACCCGGAGGGCAAAGACTCAGCTATGGGGACATGGACAGGGCTGGCAGGGCCCAGGGAGCCCACCACCTCCACAGGTGGAGAAAGCAGGCCCAGGTCCTTCCCAGGCTGATGCTAGGATGTCTGAACATGCAGCAGGAAGCACTATGGTTAGATGTTGGAGGGACTTCCCTAGCTGGAGTCAGCGGGGACAGGCCTTTGGGAGTGTGCTGAGGGGCCCTGGCTTTGGGGAGGCGCGAGGCCTGGGGCCTAGACCTAGACCGAGGGATTTCCCAAGCTCTACCCTTTCCTCAAAGGTGGAAACACTGTGGGGAAGGGTCGTGTTCTCTGACAAGGCAGGTTGTACACCAGGGGCAGGCCCGGTGGCCTCCTCGCCCTGCAGCTCTGCCAGTGGCAAGGGGAGCTCCTTCCACCCAGGGCCACCCCTGCTGTGATGCCGGGGGGGGCAGGTCCAGGGTCCCCGCTGGGTTGTTCCCGCAGCTGCCCTACCCTGGAGTCTTGTTCAGCTGTTACTTCCAGGAAGGCCTCCAGGAATCCTTGAAGTCTCCCCACTCCAGGATCTTTTGCACAGGACACAGCTTTGCTCGGGGACCTTCCAGTCAGCACCAGGCCATGTGTGCATGTTAGAGGCCTGGTTCTCTACAAAATGGGGGCCTCCTGCCCTCGCCCCACCTCCTTCTCTGGGTCCTGGTCTGTCGCACCAGAGACAATCTCAGTCCTCAATGCCTTGCTCTGCCCGTGGCCTCTGCTTTCTCGTCTGTACAGATGAGTCTGGAGTTCTCCTGCCATTCTATGGGGTACAGCAGACAGGTCCCTGCCATCACTGGGGGCCTGGGACACCCCCCTTGCCTTGCCCTGAGCTCAGGGAAAGGCTCCCAGCCACATGGTCCTCCCAGGGCCCTGACCCTGGAGCAAGACCGCAGGCCACCAAGGTACCTGGCAGAGAGCAGCAGAAGCCCCGATTGGGGAGGCATGGGGAGACAGGGAGGGGTCAGGAGCTGGGCCGAGCACCACAAACAGCATGCTGGGGGGGTTCAGCGCGGGGACAAGGAGGGCCGAGAGAGCTGCCTGTGGGGCCATCGGCCCCACCCCGGCAGCGGTGTCATGGCCCATGCACACTCAGGAGAGGTGACCGGGCTGGCCCGGCCTGATTTCCCTGCCTGGGGCTGGATGCTGACCAAGCCTGTCACAGGACAGACCTGCCTGCCCAGATCTGGGTAGCTGGGGCCTCTGACCCCTGTTTATAGTGACCAGGTGACTAGACCCGGGCAGGTCCTGGCTGGGCGGTGGGTGGCCGAGGCACTGCTGGCCATTGTCAGACCCTTGTCCTCATTCCCATGCCTGCCTTTCACCACCATGACCCAATGCCTGTGGCTCCTGGCCTCACTGCTGGCCCTGGACCTCCTTCCAGACCTGTCCTGCCATGCCAGTTCCCCTTCTCAGCTGGCCTGCCATCTGAGGACATCTCTGAAGGCCTGTGGCTCCTTCCCTGCCGCCAGCCCTGTCTGGTGCTCCCTGGGCAGTCAGACACAGGGTTGCAGGGAGCATCAGGACACCATGATCTCATGGGTCAGCCCCACCAAGGTCCTCTGGCTCTCCCTGGGGGTCCCCCCTGCTGGTGCCCAGGGAGTGGCACACAGGGTTTGCTTCTGAGCTTGTTAAGGCCCCTGGAATGGCCCTGGACTCAATCAATAGCCACCGTGGCCTAGGGCCTGGGGGTGACTGGACCCGGGCCACCGTCAGCGAAGCTCCTGGGTGCTCAGGCCTTTAAGCCACTCTGATGGGACCTGGGAGAAGTAGGGGGCTGCAGTGGCGTCACAGGGCTGTGGAAGGGACCTGCCAGCCTGGGTGCCCTGAACCACTTCTCCCCTCTGGGCCCATGGGGGACTATGGGTCCCCCCGCCAGCTCTACTTCTGGGATCCCTTGCGTGGAGGGCAGGCAGGGAGGTCGGGCCCTGGGTCAGACACACTGGGTTGGGACTCTGACACGCTCTTCACTGTGACCTTCCTGTTTCTGCCGCCATTGGAGCCCTGTATACAGCTGGTCAGCACCCGTCTCCCTGCCACCTGTTTCTCCTAAAGATGGCCATGGGCCACTGTAGCCCAGGACAGCTCTGCTGGGCCTCCCAGCTAGGTCACAGTCTAGCAGCCAGGTCACCGTCCGTGGGCTTCTCTGGGCCTCGAGGCCACTCAGCCCTGGGGGACCCCCACGTGGGATCTTGGGAACCTTCCTCCCTTGCTCCTGGGGCTCTCCTGCCCTTTCTGCACTGTTCCCTGTGCCCTGTCCCTCCCCTAGGCCTGCTGCCTCAGTCCCCAGAGAGAAGTTGTGTGTACCTGGGGCCTGCCTGTACCTGCTTGTTGCCCCGGAGCCAGCCACCAGTCCTGGGTGTGTACCGGGGGGGCACTCTTCCTTGCAGAGCTGGGGCAGGGGTGCCGGCCTGGTCCTGGACTGGCCAGGCTGGCCTGAGACCCTTTGTGGTTACCAGCAGGGCCCTGTCCCCTTGGGTGGAGGGGCGTAGGGCAGAGAGGCTGGGACTCTCAGAATTTCATGGTGGGGGCTTTTTTCTCCAGGAGCCCCCACCCCACTGGAGTGAATGGGACCTTGGCCTGGACAACACAGCCCACCCATGGGTGTGCACAGATGCACACACACATGCATGCCCGCGGCTCACCTCCCCGGTGGCTCCCTCAGCCTTCTGGTCGGGCCCCTTGGGCAGCAGTGTGGCAGGGCTCTAGGCCCGGGGGTGCGCGGCCTCCCGACCTCCAGTGCTCTTCCTCACAGCAGCCTGGTTCGGTCCAAGGTACGGCTGCTCCTGGGGAAGTGCTGTCCTTCCCCGGTACCCAGAAAACGCCTCCCTGCCACCCGCCCACCTTGCCAGGCCGGCTCTGCCAGCCTGGGTGCCGCCCAGGCCACACCCTCTGCCACAGATTCTGGGACCAGCTGTCCCTCCCACCCACTGTCCGGCGGTGGGTACGAGTGGGCCTTAGAGTCTGACATCCGCTGTGACTCTCGTCTGGGTCACTGGCCAGGTGTGGCTTTGGGGGCCACAGCTCTCCAGTCCGTGTGGACGGGATCGGAAGCCCACCTTCCGAGGTGCAGTGAGGGGTAGATGGGGTGACGCCATGTCTGAGACACGTGGAGTGCGCTGTCCCTCCAGAAGTGGCTCACATGTCCCTCTGCTGCCTTCATCCCTCGGCTGTCCCGCATCAGGGAGCCAGAAGGGGTCTCAGGACAAGTAGCTCCACATGCTTTGACAGTGGCCCCCTCCCACTGTTAATGGGGCTGCAGGGTTTGGGCCCCTGGCCAGCACAGGGGTGGGGGGTGCTGTGGCCTGAATCCTGCTGGCTCCCCCTGCAGGGCCCTGAGCCTTGGTATTCTTGTCTGTGAAGTGGGTTCAGGGGTCCTCATGCTCCTGGGTGGTGTGTGGGTTGAAGGAAGGTAGGAAATGGAGCTTGGTGAGTGCAGAGTGGGCACGTCCCGAGTGCTGGTGCGGGCCGGTGACCGCCTGCGTGAGGGCCACTGCTTCTGGATGTCTGTTTCTCAGACCCCCCCCCATTTCTCCCAGTATCTCTCCCCCACCTTCCTCCCTGCCTGGAGTGGCCCAGGCGTGGGGGGTGGGCTGCAGGGTCCTCCCCCTCCAGGCCTGCCTGCCTTCCCCAGAGATGGGGTCCTGGCCCTGAGCAGCCTCCTCCAGAGATGCGCAGCCTCTGAGAAGACGGTCAGTCACCAGCGGCTCCCGCCATCGCTCTTCCATTGGCCATCCTAGTCCCTCGTCCACGTCCCAAGTCCTGATTGCGTTTTACTCCAAGGTGCTAAGGCGCCTGCACTCCGCTGGTCCTGTGTGCAGCTGTCTTAGTCCAGTTCATTGTACCCGGTTTGGGAGGACTGGGGGCTCTGTCAAAGCCCCACTGAGCTGCTCAGGGATTGCCCAGAGCGGCCGCCCTCCCTGGCTTCTCGGGCTCGCCCTTGGCTCTGAGCCCTGTCCCCACGGCCACTGAGGGAAAGGGAGGGCGTGCCAGGGAGGGGGCCTTGGCTTGCAGCTGGGTGGAGAACCGTGCAGGGCAGGTGGCACCGTGGTCAGACAGTGTGGCCTTGACGGAGCAGCCCCTCCAGCAGTCCAGGCTGCGGGCTGATAGCCCCTGTCCCCTGCTTTCACCGGCTGCAAATTGCTGGAAGGCGTGATCACAGTTTGGTCGTTGGGTAAGCGCCGGTCCGTGTAAAGGGGTAGCCGCCTCTTGAGGGGCCCACCCGCCTGTGGGACCTGCGGCCTCACGACCGCTCTTCCTGAATCCCCGCCGGGGCGCGGAGCGCCTCTCCGCCCATCCCCGCCTGGATGTGTAAGGCAAGACAGTACCAGGCCCTGGCGTAGGTGACAGGAGCATGGACGTTGGGCCGTGATTCCTACCAGCCAGCAGACGGCTCCTGGCAGCTGCGGAGAAGGCGCCGGGGACCCTGTTCCCCGTCCATGCTAGTTCTGCATCCCCCCGCCCGGCAGGCCGCTGTGGGTCGGGCAGCCACCGCCCCGGTTCTCCGAGCCCCATGGAGCCGGGGTCCTTCACTGCCCACCTGCCTCTTCTGCAGGGCGGCTGCAAGGGGTGGGAGTGTTGCACCTTCGTGCAGTCAGGCCATGAGTGGGCGGCAGTGAGGGGCCCTGTGGCCAGCTCAGGTCCCAGCTCCCCTGTGCCAGGGGTGGCTGCATGACGCTGCCTCGGTATCCCCCTCTGGCACACATGGATGACCAGCGGAGCGATCTCCCCCGCCTGAGTGAGGACTGCTAGCATGTGTACGACCCGGGCTGTCCGCGGAGCCTGGTCACCGTGATAGGCAGGTGTGCTCGTCCCACAACAGCAAAGGCTGCAAATCTGAACCCGGACTCAGACGGGGACCCTGCCCGTGCCTCAGGTCCCCTGCTTGTTAAATGGGAAAAGTGGTAACCCCATGGCACAAACATCTAATCTTTAGATGACAAGTGTTGAGTAAGTACTGCTCTCAAGTATTAATCTGAGGATACCGCGCCTCTGCCTCTGGTGTGGGGGCGCTGCTTCTCCAGCAGGCGGCTCCTCCCCTCCCGCCGAGGTCTCGCTGGCCTGCCTCCCAGCAGTCTCCCCATTCCAGCCCTGACCTTACTCCCCACCCGTCCTGACAGCCCAATCCCTGGGGGTCCTCGTGGGTGCGGTTCTCCCTTCACTTCCTTGGTCAGCTCTGGTGTCCTTGGAACTTGTGCTGGTCCTGGTCCCCTGAGAGGTCCACCAAGTGGGGCTCAGGGTGCAGGACTTTACTGGAGGAACGCCAGGGTGAATGCAGGTGGGGTGGGACCAGCCAGGCTGAGAATGTGTCTGCCCGAGGGGTCAGGCGGTGGATGGGAACCACTGGCTGGGATGGTGCCGCAAAGCTGGCCACAAAGGAGTCCTGTGCCTCTGGGGGATGGGCCTCAGTTTCCCTTGGCATCTCCAAAGCATGCAGGTCCAGCGGGGGCAGCCTGGTCACTCAAGCTCCCTGCAGCAGCAGTGGTGGCAGCACAAGGTGCCTTCCTCTCTCCTGTGTTGGCACCTCCTCCAGGAAGTCTATCAGGATTCCCAAGCACAACTACCTGGTCACCATCAGTCAGTCTGTGGCTTGGGTGGGACAGGGCTGACAGTGACCCTGCACAGGCAGTGTCTGAAGGAATGAGCCCCTGAAGAGTTTCCCTCTGTCCTACCTTCAGCAAACTCACACCCACCTCCAAACTGGACCAGCGGCTTGAATTATTTTCGTTGCCAGCTGGAGAGCAGTTTCTAGTCAAGAACCTGTCTCAGAAGCCGTCGGTTCTAAGGGAAACTGAATAAAAACTCCTCCTGATCTCATGAGGACATGGATGCCACCCAAGATATTTCATCACACAGATGGTTTTTTTTTTAAGATTTTATTTTTTAAGTCCTCTCTGTGCCCACTGTGGGGCCTGAACTCACAAGTCCCAAATCAAGAATCGCATGCTCCACTGAGCCGGCCAGGCACCCCTTTATACAAATCTCAAAAAAAAAAAAAAAAAAAAAAATTCCCATTCCCAGGGAAGGCTACTCTCAGAACACAGGGACACCAGCTGGTCCCTGCTTCCCAGACCCCATGCCCACATTGTCTCTGATCTTCTGTGGGGTGGACTCGATAGCACACTTAACCTCCCAGTTTCTGGTGTGGCTGGTGAAGTTCCACTGTGGCTACACGGAGATGAAGATGTGCCCGGGGCGGGGGGGTTTCCAACGGTTGTCTGCCAGAGGCCTGAGCAGGCACAGGCTGCCTTGGGGTAGACATGCCTCACGGGAACTGTCAAGCAGCAAGATGGTAAGAAATGTGTTCGGAGTGGAAGTTAACAGCTGTCTGGCAACCCAAACCCGCTCAGGGATGTCAGAGGAGGAGCGAGAGGTGTGTGCAGAGTGTGTGAACCATGTAAGGCTTTCTCCCACCTACGGTGCACCCAACGGAACCCACACCGTGGGACAGAAGCTTCTCAGCACTGTTAGGAGGGATGGTGAAGTATTTGGGGACAGGTGTTTATTCTTAACATCAAACATTTCCTCCAACAACGGATGCTGCTCATGGAGTGCCGGGATTCACACCTGAGGACTCATCTTTCAATTCTCAAATACATGCAAATATCTGGACCCTGGTAAGAACCACCACAACCCCGGCAGACACTCTCCGCAGCTCTCCTCCATCCGTGGATAAGTTAGCGCCCCTGAGATGTGTGTATCTCTCCTGGCTTCTAGGGCTAGAGCCAGACAGCTCCTCCTCCTGCCTGAGCCACAGACGGTCTCCAAGTGGACAGGGCGTCCAGTCTCCGCGGCTGCTGGCTCTGGGGTCACCAGACCTGGCACGCCTGGATCACCTCCTTCACAGCCTTCAGCCCCTCTGCGTTCCTGTCCTTCATGGCCAGGGCTAGCAGGACCGCTCTGTTTCCAGCTTCCTGAGACACGAAGGTCACCAGGTTTTTCGCAAAGACGTGGGTGAGAGGCTGGAGAAGGGAAGGAGAGAGACCACTTTAAAGGAGACAAATCCGGTTTTCCTTAGCGCCTTCGTGGAGGATTCCCCGACTGCCTTCCTGCACCCCAATAACCACCTACCCCTCCCTGTAAGTTCAAGGCAACAGCGGTTCAGAGTTCAACTGGACTCCGGAGCTCGAATCCTGAACAACACGCTGAACAGGCGCTGTTACACTAGCCTTCCTGCTGCGTCCTGATCCTGGGTGTCTCCGGGCTGTCTGCAACCCAGAAGGATCTGCGGAGGCTGGGCGGGGGTCCATCACATCCCATGGGCCATCTATTCAGAGCTCGGGCTCCAAGCTACCCCACGAGGGTCAAACCCTACAAAATCCATCCGCCCACCTGCCTGCTGCACAAAACCCGCTGGGCTGGGAAACGGTGCCGGCGGGCAGGCAGGTGCCCCCACTGCTGCTGAGGTGGCTGCGTGCGGGCCCCCCCCTTCCACCCACTCTACCTCATCCTGCCCCAGAAGCACTCTGGTGGTGAGCACGGGCTTCCCGACGTCACTGGCAACGGCGCTGGGCTCCAGGGAGACCAGGGTGCCCATCTTCCCGAACTGGGTCACCACCACCAGGATGTGGCTGCTGAAGGCGGTGCACACCACCTGCGTGGGGACCCCGCACACCACCTCCGTCCTCTGCTTGGATGTCAGCAGGGGCCTGCCTTCCATGGCCGGGTCTCTTCAACCGCACTGCTACGGTTAAGAAGAAGAGAAAAGGAGCCGATCAGACCGCGTCGGACGTGCCCCGGGTCTGCCCCGCCGGCACTGAACAGAAGCGTCCGCACCCCAGGCTTCGGCAGGCACCTCGGGAGCCGCTCCCGGCGGCAGGGGTCGGCGGACGGGGTCCCGGTCCTCGCGTCCCGGGCTCCCGCCCTCCTGCCCCCGCTCCCGCGGCCGCTCCGGGTCCCGCTCCCACCCGCCATGCCGCCCGCGCTCACCGCGCCGCGCCCGGAAGTGACGCCTTTGGGCGACGCGAGCCCGCCTCCGCCCTGCACCCCTCCCCCGCCGGAAGTGCGGCTGTTGGCTTCCGGTCCCGGCAGGGCCTCCTGGGCCCTCAGCGGCGGGGTTCCGCGCTCCCGGGACGGTCGGGTGTTCCGGGCCAAGGGCTGCAGCCTCCAGCTCCGGGCCGTGGCCTCGGTCTCCGGCTGCTCCCTGGGTGTCCTCGGCGGTCCTGGCGGGAGCCCTGCTTCCCTGGCTGTGGGTTCCCGCCCCGCCGTGCCGCTGTCGCCGCCGGGCAGCGGGCCACGGGGCCCGGTGCGGCCGGAGGGAGGACCCCGGAGCGGGGCCGCGGGGCGTCCTGCTGACCCGCCGGGGCGGGGGAGGGCGGGGCGAGCCTCGGCCTCCCTGCCCGGGTCCCCAGGCCTTGGGGGTCAGTCCGTGGGGCGAGCCTCGGCCTCCCTGCCCGGGTCCCCAGCCCTTGGGGGTCAGTCCGTGGGGCGAGCCTCGGCCTCCCTGCCCGGGTCCCCAGCCCTTGGGGGTCAGTCCGCAGGGCGAGCCTCGGCCTCCCTGCCCGGGTCCCCAGGCCTTGGGGGGTGATCCGCGGGGTGAGCCCTCGGCCTCCCTGCCCGGGTCCCCAGGCCTTGGGGGTCAGTCTGTGGGGCGAGCCTCGGCCTCCCTGCCCGGGTCCCCAGCCCTTGGGGGTCAGTCTGTGGGGTGAGCCCTTGGCCCCCTGCCCGGGTCCCCAGCCCTTGGGGGTCAGTCCGTGGGGCGAGCCTCGGCCTCCCTGCCCGGGTCCCCAGCCCTTGGGGGATGATCCGCGGGGCGAACCCTCGGTCCCCAGCCCTTGGGGGTCAGTCTGCGGGGCGAGCCCTCGGCCTCCCTGCCCGGGTCCCCAGCCCTTGGGGGTCAGTCTGTGGGGTGAGCCCTTGGCCCCCTGCCCGGGTCCCCAGCCCTTGGGGGTCAGTCCGTGGGGCGAGCCTCGGCCTCCCTGCCCGGGTCCCCAGCCCTTGGGGGATGATCCGCGGGGCGAGCCCTCGGTCCCCAGCCCTTGGGGGTCAGTCTGCGGGGCGAGCCCTCGGCCTCCCTGCCCGGGTCCCCAGCCCTTGGGGGTCAGTCCGTGGGGCGAGCCTCGGCCTCCCTGCCCGGGTCCCCAGCCCTTGGGGGTCAGTCTGTGGGGTTAGCCCTTGGCCCCTTGCCCGGGTCCCCAGTCCTTGGGGGTCAGTCCGTGGGGTGAGCCTCGGCCTCCCTGCCCGGGTCCCCAGCCCTTGGGGGATGATCCGCGGGGCGAGCCCTCGGTCCCCAGCCCTTGGGGGTCAGTCTGCGGGGCGAGCCCTCGGCCTCCCTGCCCGGGTCCCCAGCCCTTGGGGGTCAGTCCGCGGGGCGAGCCTCGGCCTCCCTGCGCGGGTCCCCAGGCCTTGGGGGGTGATCCGCGGGGCGAGCCCTCGGCCTCCCTGCCCGGGTCCCCAGGCCTTGGGGGTCAGTCTGTGGGGCGAGCCCTCGGCCTCCCTGCCCGGGTCCCCAGGCCTTGGGCGTCAGTCCGTGGGGCGAGCCCTCGGCCTCCCTGCCCGGGTCCCCAGCCCTTGGGGGTCAGTCCGCGGGGCGAGCCCTCGGCCCCCTGCCCGGGTCCCCAGCCCTTGGGGGTCAGTCCGCAGGGCGAGCCTCGGCCTCCCTGCCCAGGTCCCCAGCCCTTGGGGGTTAGTCTGTGAAGTGAGCCCTTGGCCTCCCTGCCCGGGTCCCCAGCCCTTGGGGGTCAGTCTGTGGGGTGAGCCCTTGGCCCCCTGCCCGGGTCCCCAGCCCTTAGGGGTCAGTCCGTGGGGCGAGCCTCGGCCTCCCTGCCCGGGTCCCCAGCCCTTGGGGCTCAGTCTGTGAAGTGAGCCCTTGGCCTCCCTGCCCGGGTCCCCAGCCCTTGGGGGTCAGTCTGTGGGGTGAGCCCTTGGCCCCCTGCCCGGGTCCCCAGCCCTTGGGGGTCAATCCGTGGGGCGAGCCTCGGCCTCCCTGCCCGGGTCCCCAGCCCTTGGGGGTCAGTCCGTGGGGCGAGCCTCGGCCTCCCTGCCCGGGTCCCCAGCCCTTGGGGGTCAGTCTCTGGGGCGAACCTCGGCCTCCCTGCCCGGGTCCCCAGCCCTTGGGGGTCAGTCTGTGGGGTGAGCCCTTGGCCCCCTCCCCAGGTCCCCAGCCCTTGGGGGTCAGTCCGCGGGGCGAGCCTCGGCCCCCTGCCCGGGTCCCCAGCCCTTGGGGGTCAGTCTGTGGGGCGAGCCCTCGGCCTCCCTGCCTGGGTCCCCAGCCCTTGGGGGTCAGTCTGTGGGGCGAGCCCTCGGCCTCCCTGCCCGGGTCCCCAGCCCTTGGGGGGCGATCGGCGGGGCGAGCCCTTGGCCTCCCTGCCCGGGTCCCCAGCTCTTGGGGGGCGATCCGCGGGGTGAGCCCTTGGCCCCCTGCCCGGTCCCCAGCTCTTGGGGGGCAATCTGCGGGGTTGAGCCCTGGGTCCCACTATCCCGGGGTCCCCAGCTCTCCAGGAATCCATCTGGGCCACCCTTTTTGCCCACATCCATCAGACTATCAGGCCCTTGGTGGGTGCCAGGCATTGTGCGAAGAGCTGTTCGCAGTTGTTCCTGCAGTCTTAGCCCCGTGGGGTAGCAGCATCGTTACCCACTCCCACCCCCACCCCATGCTGGCTGCTCGGGCTCTTGAGAGCTTGCCCGAGGTCGTCAGGCTGGTAAGGGCTGGATGTGGGCTTCAGATGCTCGCCCTTGATTACTGGGCTTCGGGCTCTGGCACCCAGGTCCCTGGGTACAGGCCGGGGGGTGCGGTGGGGGTGGTGACCAGCATGGCCCCTTGCAGCAGGATGATTTCTGCTCCCTCCTGGGACCTGAGAGCCCCTCCATCCTCTCTCCAAGCTGGAAGTGTTGCTGGTGAGGTGGGGGGAGTCTCGCGCTGATCCTGCAGTAGTCTGAGCCTGCACGTGCCTCCTTAGGGGAGTCACAGCCTTGAGAACCCCGCACTGGAGACCTTGCCCCAGCCCCTGCAGGGCGCATTGCCTGCCCCTTGCCTGGTCTGCCCGCCCCACTGAGCCCCTTAGGAAGCCTGGCCTCACCAATCTTTGCTCCATTTTCTCGTGATTTAATGATTCCTTAGTGCGCGTCAAGTCTCATGAAGCATGCACCCTCCAAAATGATTTCTGGCGGCTTAAAAGGCATGTATACAGAACATCAAAATAGAAATAAAAATCAAAAGGAAACCTGTTTTTGAGCTTTCTTGCAGTGGACTTCACAGAGAGAAAGATTATGACTTTCATGGTTTTGATACTCCAGAAGAAAGAAGGGTATCACTTTCTGAGGAGAGTGTTTTTGTTGGGTCTAAATTTAAACCCACCTCCACCCACATCCACCCAAAAGTGAATTGCCAGTGCCTTGCTTTGAGATGGGAAACCTTCCAAAGGTTCATTCACTGCTATTCACCTACCCATGCATTCTCTCCACCTAGACAAATAGATACAAATTTGACACACACACCCCTAAAAATACCTGAACTCTGAAATAAAGTTCTCATTTTTATAAAGGATGTGGAAGTGACGTGGCTGACATGTGGGTGACACCGTTAAGCAAATCTGTAAGTGCTTGTCCGTTGGCTGTCTGTTGGTCTAGATCTTGGGCAGAGACTGCGTATGAAGGGAGGTGGGAAGTCCAGGAAGGAGCTTCCTGCCACCCAAGTGGTCATATGGGGAGAGTGCCATGCTCATTGCCTACTGTTGACTGTTCTCCAGCACAAGGTGATCATAAATCTCTTGAATTTGCCTTACATTCAGGGAATTGGGGGTTGTGAATACCCTTGTACGTTAATTTGGAGAACCAACAAAGAATCAAATGTTGATTTGGCAGGGCCATAATTTTTTCAACAAATCGCACCAGTGTGGTTTTCCCAGCTCCGTAACCAGGAGGACGGGTTTGCCACTCAATGCAAGGGCACCATCAGTTTTCCCAAATTGATGGTGATCCTTTGATAGGCACATCTGTCCTCGTCATCCTCTCACCAGTCTGCCTGTTGCCTGCGTGTCTGGCACCGCCGGGCCCTCCCCAAGCTTGCCGACAGCTTCGTCCACCAGAACACCCCCCAGAATTAACAACCTTCACAGGCTTTCCGAAATCTTGCACCTTTCATGAGATTTACAACTCACTTTGCAATTGATTTGCGCCGTACACCCACAGCCTCATGGCACAGGGCCAGGACTTCCACGGTCCTGCGTGTGTGTGAGAGAGAGTGTGGGAGAAGGAGGGGCATTTAAGGGGAGCCCGATTTCCTAAACGGTTGATGCCTTAGGGAAACCTTTGGTGTTCAGGTGACTCTACTGCCCTCTGCAAGCTCATGCTGCCAGCACCCAGGTACTGGAAACGTCAGCACTAGGGACCTGGAAGTGGAAGCAGTAGGACATCAGGCTCCAGAATCTACCTCCATGGCCCTTACTAATTGTGCTGTTGGGAAGCTTTCTCTGTTGGCCTCAGCTTCTCTTAAAAATAGAGTACGCTTGTGCCGGCCTCCCAGGAGTGAGCAGGGGTCCATGCACCCCGACTTCCCGGAGTTTTATGAAGTTAGCTATATGATTTTATGTATTTGCATAACTTACTCCTACATTGATTACCTTTATCATTAACCACCATCCTCAGGTGAGTAAAATCCTGCTGTCCTATGCTAGATGAGGAACGGCCTGAACACCAGTCCATCTTGGGGACTCAGAGGCCCCTGGCCTCCGTGGCCAGCCTTCAAGCTCCAGGCCGCTCAGGAGGCTTTTCGAGCTGCTGCCCTAGGGTCTGCCTGGGTGAGGATCTCAGAGACACCTGGAGCATTCCCTCCAGGTTTCGGTGAGATGTTGTAATAGGTGGAGCTGTGTTATTTGTAGAAACACTTGTCCCTCTCACATGTCCCGGCCAGTCTCCTAAGAGGACCCAGGTACGCAGAGAGCTGGAGATTGCATTTGTGATGAGGGCCTGAGACACGGCATCAGATAAGCAATTTTGTCCTATTTAGACAGTGAGATACTTAGGACTGGATAAGAGGAGGTGTGTCCGCCTCCTTAGGGTTCTTCTAGGCATTGGTGACACACACTGTGTGAAACCGTCCTTTGCCTCGAAGGAGAACAGATGGGCTCACTGGACAGCTGAGAAGTCCTGGACACTCTGGCGAGTCTTCTCCATCTCTCGCCTCTGAGATTGCTGTCCTGCCTTCCCGTAAAATCACCAGCTGCTGGGTCCATTACTTTGCTTCCCAGGATCCCCTGGGGAAAGTCCAGGATGATCTCCCTAAACAAGCCTGGTCGCCTGCCTGTCCTCAAACCAATCACTACTTGAAAACTAGTTCATGTAAAGGCAGCTGCCCCAGCACTTGCAAGTTAGCAAGCACTGGTCAGTGATATACATGTGTCAAAGACGAAATCATAATGGAAATGAGGAAATACCCAGCATGTCCCGCCTGTCTTTCCACAGATTTGCCCATTTGGACATTGCCAGCAACAGGGACTCCTATACCATGTGGCCTTCCATGACTGGCTCCTTCTGCTCCACATCGTTTTGACGAGATTCATGCATGAACACTGGGGCTCTATTCCCCCCGGACGGACCAGTTTTTTTTTTTTTAAATTCATGAGAGACACACACACAGGCAGAGACACAGGCAGAGGGAGAAGCAGGCTCCATGCAGGAAGCCCAATGCAGGACTCGATCCTGGGTCTCCAGGATCATGCCCTGAGCCAAAGGCAGACATTTAACCACTGAGCCACCCAGACGTTCCACCAACAGGCAAGTTCTTGATTACTCAGTAACTGGGAAGATTAAATGAGGTCACACTGCCAAAGGGCCTGGTTCAGGGCCTGCCACATACAGGTAGGTGTACGACAAGGCTGCCTTCCTGTCACAGGTCACTGGGATTCCCCTGACGGTACCACACAGAAGGGACCTCGTGTGATCAGTGACTCCAAGCTCTCTGCACTGCTGGTGTTTGGGGGAGCTGATGTCGAGGGGTAGCAATGTTAACCCATCTACCTGGCCCCTAATGTCATCATTCCCACCCCCCCATCCCCTACCCCCGCCTGAGACGGGTCTGGAGGTATCCAAGCAGGCCTCAATGACGCCAAGGTCTTGAGGTCATAATTCCACAATCCTGTCCCTGGAGAAAGACTATGGTGGTATGGAAGCTGCCGGTGCCCCGTTATGACATTTGTAGGCACGAGAAGCAGAAGCGTCAGGGGCAGTGAGGCCAGGCACAACAGGCATGGCCATTTTTGCAGCCGTCTGCAGATCTTTCTCTGTGCGGCAGCCCTGCAGCTGAAGCTGGGGATGCTCTGCCCCGGGGGCCTTCCTTGCCCTTTTGTGCCCCAGTTGGGAGGAATTCAGTCTGGTGGCCTGATGGCATGCTGGTACTGCTACCTGTGCGGCGGCACAGTGTCCCCATGCACGATGGTCACAGACACCCTTGAACAAATAGCACCATGAAATTAGAAGTGATTCTAATTAGGGTTCTCCATAAGACAGAAATTACCTTTCACAGCACCCGGTTATCTAGAAAAACAATGAACAATTAATTTTTTCCAAACCAGGATTATCCAAGCGGAGGGAGAAGGGGGGCAGGATGTAAGACACATAAGCCGCTGAGGTTTTTGGAGAAAAAAAGATTAAAGGCAACCAATTGAAAATCGCATATATTTTATTACAAAAACAAAACCCCAGGTCTATGTGAAATTCAAATTTTTCCCAAGGGAAATTAATGAATACCATTAAAACTGAGTCCAGTTTATAAGGATCCAGGGAGTAGTTCATCTGGAAAGGGAATAAATCTTCTTCCTGGGGAGCATTTAAAGATCGTTTCTGGAAGGCCTGCAGCACAGGGTGAGAAGTAAATTCATCACTTTCCCACAGAGGCTGGTGGTATTCCCCATTGGGTGTAGCCTCAGCTCAGCCGAGGCGGGCCAGGGCTGCACGGCTTAACTGGGTCCCGAGCTTCGGAGTTTTAGGTCAGTGGGAGTGTTTTCACTTAACGCCACACAGTAAACACAAAGAAAAGCCCTTGACTTTGGATTCAGTTCCTCCCCCGCACAGAACCAGGAGTCTAATACGCCGCTTTGATTTCTGCCGGACTCGGTCAGGCTTGGAGGTTATAACGTCTCCTTCCCAGAGCGAGGATTTCTGTGCTCGTTAGAATTACGGACAGCTGCCTTGCACCCACATATTTGTTTAGTTTCTTAATAAATGGAACCTAATCCCTGTACAATTTCTGGAAGCCTTTCTTTCAATATTTTAAGAAGTGATTTCCCCCAGTGAGGAAGCGGTCCCGCTGCGAGGGCCGAACCCGTGGCAATGCTGCCAGTCCGCATGGAGGCTCATCCCTGCTCCTGCTTTGTTTCTCTCGAGGAGGGGAAAGCCAGTGACTCAAAATGTGCTGGTTGAACTGGGCCGAATTCTAGTTGGCTTACCAAGTGGTAGGTCAAGGGGCTGGGGTGGCTGTGGGAGCGGGGAGGATGGGGCTGAGGGAACCCGACACTCCCTGGGCAGGCTCACTTGTGACCTTGGACAACTCCTTCTCCTCCCTGGGCCTCGTTCTGCAAACCTCCATCTGTAAAATGGGCACATTGGCCAGGTGGCCTTCCAGGTGCAGCCCGGGGAAGGGGGGTGGGGAGGGGGGCAGCCCCAGAGGAAGAGGCAGCCCAGACAAGTGGCTGGTAGGATGGATGAGGAGTCTATGCTGTCCCCGCAGGGGCGGGGTGGAGACGGCTGGGAAGGCAGGAGGCGGCCTCACTGTTCCGAGGCCTATTCCGTGTCTGTTCTGGGCCGTGCCAAGTAGAAGCTGTCAGAGGGCAGACCGGTCATGGCTCGAGGACTTTCTGACCAGTAACACCAGGGCCTCGCAGGGGAGGTGGTGCATATGCTCCCTTTGGGGGAGTGCAGAGCGGGTGGTCATCTGGGGTAGGGACTTGTGTGGGGGGATATCTGTGCTTGGGGGCTGGACTCAGAGAGTTTTGGAGGATATTTGAATACAAATGCCTATGGTTCTGTGCATCCGGACAGAACTGATAATGTAGTGAGATATTACGTCCTGCCACAGGGTTCAAGACAAAACAAGACACGGAACACAACGGAGCAAGAACCGGCCACACTCAGTGCTGGCGAGAACGCAGCGCAGCTGGGAGCGCAGAGCGGCATAGGCACTCGGGAGGCTGGTGAGTGGTTCCTTACGAAGGTGAGCACCCCCTGCCACCCGCCGCAGCAGGGTGTCACTGGGTGTTCAGCTGGCGGGGGGGGGGGGGCGGGGAGAATTCGGGTTCACACAGAATCTGCCCATGGACATTGATAGTGGCTTCCTACAGAGCAGCCCCCACTGGATAGACCCCAAATGATCGCAGCTGCTGAGTGCTACGTCCATGGGATGAGGTGCTGCTCTGTACTTTAAGGGGGGGTAAAGTACGTATTCGTTCATGCAACAGCATGGGGGGACCCCGGACACAGTGCGTTGAGTGAAAGAGGCCAAGTGCAAAGTCTTCGTGATGCGACTCCATGCCTCTGGAGCGCCGGGAAAGGCAGCTTATAGGGACAGGCCGCAGATCAGTGGTGCAGAGTGGGGTCAGGCTTTGATGGTAGATGGGTGGCATGAGACATTTTTGGGAGGATGGACCTTCTGTATCTTGTTTTTTTTTTTTTTAAGATTTTATTATCCATTTGATAGAGAGCATGAGCAGGGGCAGAAGCAGAGGGGGAAGCAGACTCCTCGCTAAGCAGAGAGCCCCATGCAGGACTTGATCCCGGGGCCCTGAGATCGTGACCTGAGCTGAAGGCAAATGCTTCACCAATGGAGTCCCCCCAGGCACCCTTGGACCTTCTGTGTCTTGATTGTGGTGGTCCTGACGTGACTGTGTGCACGTGTCTGCACTCATGACACCATACCTAGTGAGTGGACTTCAGAGCCTGCACATAAAAAGAAGAGTGAACGCAGAGTTGGAGTAAACAGACAGTGCCACTGACAGAACTGATGGGAAACCCCACCTCTGACCCAGAGCAGATCCCATCTGGAGAGCTTGGAGGCCTCATGCACCCCGCTTCCACCCGCAGCCGGTCCTGCTCAGAGCTGAGAGGTGCTGCAGTCACCTGTCCGTCTATCCGTCTGTCCATCCATCCTTCCAGGAGAGAAAGGTCTTTTGGTCACCCAGGGAGCTGGCGCGAGGGCTCTCAGATGCAGAGATAAGACAGAGGATGAACCGGTGGCCGTGGGTCCAGGCACAGTGAGGTCAGCCTGGGAATATCCCCACGGCTACCGAGGAGGAGGAAGACTCTCTAGGAATGCAGCCGTGAGGGAGGACGTGGTGGGGGGACTCGGGGGGTGCACAGAGTCTGCGGCACTGTGCCATGGATGTTAGTTGGGGTGGCAGCAGGTGCAGCTCCAGTGGCACTTCCGGTTTCTGTGCTCACACGTCTGCATTGTATTTTTACAGCCAGTGTATTTTATTCTTAAAACCAGGGAAGAACACAGGGAAGGCAGCACACCTATGACCATTGTGGATGGGGAGCTTTGCACTTCGAGGACGCAGCCACAGCCCCGGGGGGTGAATGAAGGCTGGGGTCTTGGTAGGGAACCTGGTGGCAGGAGAGCTGGGCCGGGAGAGCCTGTGTTACCAGCAAACACCTCTGGGAGGCAGCAGAGGCCATAGAATGCTCCAGCCTGCAGCGCCCTGTGGATGGAGGGACCAGGTGTCCAGGTGTCCAGCGGTCCTCACTCCCCACATTCCCCATGGGGAAAAGGGGCCCCTGCTTCCCTTAGGCGCTTCCTACCCTCCTGACCCTGGAGCCCGCCTCCTCCCGGGAGCCCAAGAGCCCATTCCCTCTCTTACTGTCTGTCTGTCTCTCTGTGTCTGTTCCGATCTCAAGCTCCGGCTTTGCTTTCTCTCTCCATCTCCATCTCCATCTCTGCCTTATCTGGGGTCTCTCCCTCATACCCCCAAGGTACAGTCACCTAACCACAAAGATCTTGAAGGTGTCATGTCTCGGGAACCTGCTGAGCCAGCCCATCCTGAGGGCCAGGCCCCTGTGGCACCATGCAGTAAGGGGAGCGAGAAGGTGCAGGCCCTGTACAAGTCTTTTTGGGGGCTGGCAGGCACATGCAGAGGTAGGGATGTACGGCTGCCCAAAGTGTGGGCACTCGAAGTTGGGAGTAGGACTTGTGAGCTGCACTAGACGGTCAAGGCTGTGACGAAAACACAAAGTGGGTGTGCACCGGCCTCTGCGTCCCCCATACTTGGTATTCCTGGGCCTTGGGTTTGGCTTTGACCTTCCTGGTGGCCACAGAGAACAGGGAGCAGGACCAGGTACACAGGTGTGTGGGTGCTGGCTCAGAGGACCCAGTGCTGTAGGGGTCGGACTCATTCCACCAGAAGTTCCCTGCTCCATGCACCCTTGTCACTGCCAGCCCTGCCTCTCTGGAGCCCTGCTCTCAGCATCAGCCCAGGAGGTCCCCTCCCCATGGCCACTCCGGTGCCTTCCTTCCCCTGAGGAGAAGCCCCAGGGACTCATGCCTGCCGCTGCCTGCATGCTTTCTGACCTGACTTTCTGGGCTCACAGGCCACATATTTCTTTTTTTTTTTTTTTTTTAAATAATTTTTAATTAGATAATTTTTAATAATTTGGTAAAATAAATGCTAAACCTACCACTTTAACCATTTCTCAGTGTCTAGTTGAGGGGCACCGAGGGCATTCCTGCTGCTGCACTACCGTCTCCCCATCCAGCTCCAGAACGTTCCATCCCCATGACACACTGACCCCCACTCGCTCCCACAGCCCCACCCCACCATCTATTCTGTGTCTGTGAGTCTGACAC
Source organism: Vulpes lagopus (assembly GCF_018345385.1). NCBI lineage: Eukaryota > Metazoa > Chordata > Mammalia > Carnivora > Canidae > Vulpes > Vulpes lagopus. Next base: position 104,365,862 of record NC_054826.1, on the reverse strand, counting down.
CGCCAGGACCTCATGTGCATGGGGTCCCCGCATGTGTCCTGCGTCTGGCTTGTGTCACTCAGCCTCACATCCTCAGGGTGTGTCCCCATGGTGGCAGGTGTCCTTCCTTCCTTTCCGAGGCTGAACAGTGACCTACCGTGTGGACAGACCCCACTGTGTCTATCCATTCCTCCAGCTCTGAGGGCGGAGTGGTGGTGTCAGGCATTCACAGGCAGGCTCTTTGCTTGCGTGGGCCACTGGCCTTCCCAGCTCCTGCCTCTCCTGGAGGCCCGGGGTACCTGGGCAGACCTTCAGTCAGTGGAAGGAGCAAGGGCTAGCAGCCCGGTCCTGCTCTGAGAGCAGAGACTCCCCCCGCCCCAGATGATTTTTGTTCTACAAACTGTTTTGATCTGGGTGGGCCTGGGGCTGCTGGGAGACGAGGGCGGGTGGTGGGCGATGTCTGTGCTTATTACGATTGATGAAGTCCTGGGCCCCACATCACTGTGGCGCGCATTGGGGCGGCTTCCCCATCCTCAGGGGGGAGACCCCCGCCCCTGTGCATGGCGCTGGGGGTAGGGGCTGAGCTCAGGTGGCAGAAACACCATGCCAGGGCTTGGTCCTGGGGTCGGCCTGGGGGTTGCCAAATGCAGGTGGATGTCATGGTGGTGCCACCGGGCGTGGGGGGGCCGTTTCGCTGGGGGTGGAGCGACGGTGCTGTCGGGGGTGAGGGCCGAAAGGACAGCCCTGCATCTGCCGCCAGCACCTGCACATCTCCTGGGAAATCAGGCTTGGCTCTGTCACCGTCACCGGGAAACAGTCAGGCAACAGCCTCCTGCACACGAGGGGGTGTCCCCCTCTTCCTCTCCCTGCCGTGCGTCTGGTTTCCCTCTGCAGCCCCCCAGGGGCCGCGGCCCCCCAAAGGCTGCACTCTGGGAGCAGAGTGCCCTGAAACCAGAGAAAAGAACACCGGGGATTTGGCTTAAACTCGTTAAACCCAATGAACCCTCCCGCCGAATGATCCCAGTCTGCGCCAGGCCTTTTAATCTTGTTCGGGCCTCGGGATAATTTGTTTAGCTGTGCTGATCAGTTGAAGGTTAATTCAATTGGACTTGGGTTATTTATTTGTGCCCGGATTTGCTAAGTGTCATTGGAGGTACATGAGGTCTTCATTATGGCGGCAAGATGGCTTCATTAGGGGTCGGCCGCTCCTGCCGGGCCCCCTCTGGCCTTCTCAGAGCACCCAGGCTCCTTCCTGCCCAGGGTGGCGGGGGTGGCAGCCTTGGGGGCTGGGGGCACTGGGAGGCGGCCTGGCCTGGGGGGAGGGGCATCGCGCCGAGCAGGGTCCGGAGACCTGGCTCTAGTCTCAGCTCCGATGGTGGCCCTCCTGTGCTCAAATAACCAGTCCTCCGTGAGTTTGGGGGACGTGGAGGACCTGCTTTCCTGGACTCATCTGTTGGGATGAACCTAGAGGCCCCCACCTCCCTGAGCAATCGTCTTTCCTCTCGCTGCCCCTCCTGGGGTGGGCATCGCGGGCTGCGCAGCTCAGCGAGTGTGCAGTACCCATCGAGAGCTGGTGCACAGGGATGCCGGGGTCACAGGAAGGGCAGGCCGGGTCGCTACCCAGACCTGGGCTCTCTTTCTGGGCAGCTGTGAGCGATGGATGGGGCTGTGGTGCCCGCCCAGGACACGTAGGGCCTGGGCAGTTTGTTTCCTGGTTGGGATCAGATGCCCCAACTGGTTCCTCTTCCCAATTCTGTGACCCTCTGGCAGGTCCCAGGGTGTTGACTGTCCAGGCATGGGGGCTTACACCTGGGGTGGTGGGAAGATAGGAGAGTTCTGGGTGCAGCTGGAGGGCCCAGGCCCCTGGTAGTAGCAACAGAGGTCACAGGAGATGAGCATGAGCTGGGGGAGGAGGTGGCAGGTGCCCCCACAGAGCGCACCCCCTGGAGGTTGCGGGTTGGGCTGAGTGCTGACAGCCAGGACATGCTCTATCTCGGATGTAGGTGCCCAGAGCAGGGCAAGGTGGGGGAAGGTCTAGGGCAAAGATGCCCACCCACGTTCCTCTACTCCAGGGACCCCCAGAACTGGAGGGCTGGCCCTTTCATACCCCCCAGAAGAAAAACCGGATCCTTGGTAGAGGCATTCCTCAGAGCCTGATTCCCAAGCAAACACCCTGTGTGCCAAGAGCTCAAGAGGTCTTGGAGATTTAGAACAATCCCTTAGCTGGATAGTGGAGGAACCAGGGAGGAGAAGTGCCGTGTGCACCTGGGGTAGAGCGGGGATCAGTGGTGAGACCCACACAGGGAGATCCTGCTAGGAACCCAGGAGCCAAGCCCTCCATGATGACATCAATGTACTAACAGCTCATAATGACCCTGTGAGGGACGTGAATGACTGGTGCTCAGGGGAGGACATGGAGGCTCAGAGAGGTTGGGTGACTGGTCTACGCTCTAGGGTGGACTGTGGACCTGCTTGCTTCTACCTACAACCCTGTGCCTGCCTGAGCTGGGCAGGTGTTGGGGCCATTCTGGAGAAGACTTAGGGGGTTCCCAGACACAGACCCCAAGAGCAAGGTCTGGGAGGTGACCTCTGGGAACCCCAGTGAGGAGGCATCGAGGCAGGCGAGGGGTGAGTGCCATGAAGGTGTCTTCATGCAATTCCCTCCACCCAGGGTGGGGTCCCTCATCTGGGCCTCTGTGCAGCTCCAGGGACATTGTGTGATCATTGCTCTACCTGCGTGTGACCCCACAGGGCAGGGCATGTTGCTGACTCTCCCAGCATGCTGTGGGGACAGGGGGAAGGTCAGTACCTTGGCACCCTGTCTACCATATGTGCTGGGCATCCACGCTGTGTAACAAACCACCCCAACATGGTTTTGTGAGTCCAGGATTTGGGCTGGGCTTGGCCTGGCAGTTCTTCTGCTCCACGTGACATTGACAAGAGGCTGCCAGGTGATACTCAGGTCTGGTGGGTCTCTCACATGCCTGGCACCTTGGTGGGGACCGCTGGGCTCAGCAGTCCACTGGATCTCACCTGTGGCCTCTCCAGGATGGCCGGATTTCCCAGAGCCGGCGTCCCGAGAGGCAGGAAGTGGAAGTAGCCAGTTCCCTGAAGCCAGGACCACAGCATCTGTTACCTCCCCTCTCACTGTTCTAATTGTGGTAAAATACAGAGCATAATATTTACCAGTTTAACCTTTTTTTTTTTTTAAGATTTTATTTATTCATTCATGAAAGACACACAGAGAGAGGGGCAGAGACACAGGCAGAGGGAGAAGCAGCCTCCATGCAGGGAGCCTGATGTGGGACTTGATCCCATGACCCCAGGATCACAACCTGAGCCAAAGGCAGATGCTCAACCACTGAGACACCCAGGTGGCCCCCAGTTTAACTATTTTTATGTGTACAATCTTGTGGGTCAAATACACTCACAGTGTGTGTAACCATCAGCGCTATCTGTACCTGGAAGGTTTCCCTCGTCTCCAGGAGCTCCCCCCGCCGTGTCCTCATGGTCTACCCTGTCTCTATGAGCTGATGCCCAGGACCCCACAGCAGTGGCATCCTACAGCTTGTCCTTTCATGTCTGCCTTATTCATGCAGCACGGTGTCCTGGGGCTCTTCCACACTAGTGGGTGTCGGGGTCCTTTCCTTCATGAGGCTGGTGAGATTCTGCCGAGATGCATGGGCCCTTGTGTTCACATGTCCGTGGACACTGGGGTCGCCTCCACCTCTTGGCTGCTGTGTCCGAGAGTCCCTGATGCTCTCGCTCAGCAGATTCAGAGGGGGGAGCGTAGGCTCCCTGTCACTGGGAGGGCATCAGGAGTTGACAGCTGCCTGCAGTCCATGACGTCACACTGTGCAGAGAGGGAGGATGCCTGGAAATTTTGGCCACACAGCCCTCGAGAGGCAGAGGCAGAGATGGCCAGGGGATGGGGCCAAAGGGAGGCGGGGGCCCCAGGGTCTGGGGAGGCAGGAGAGACCAGGCCGGGTTTGGGAGGGTAGACGGGAGGCAAGGCACCTATCAGGGGTGCCCTGGAAGCGAAAGCAGGCCTAGAGACCTCTGGAAAGCGCTGGGGCCCGCCTTCCTGGCCGAGCTGGGGTGTGGCTTCCAGGGAAACCCCAAGTAGGCAAATTTCAGGCTCTCAGTTCAGGGGAGGCAAGGAGGGGCCCTGCGGAGAGTTGCCTTCTTGGTTCCGAGGCAGATCAAGACTGTGCTCATGAAAGTCGGGAGGCCTCAGGAGGGTGATTACAGACAAGCGCGCATGGAGGCAGGGCTTGGGGTTTGGGCAGTCTGGGCGAGAGCTATCTGGGAGACGGCGTCCGGGGCTGAGGTTCTGCAGGTGGTTACGCGGTTGGCGGGGTGGTTCCCCACTGGTGCAGCTGGGCCCACACACTGCACAGCAGCATCCAGTGGCTGTCCCGTGGGCCAGTCTGGGGCCTCCATGGGGCCTCTGCCTGCAGGAGGCTGGACTGGCTCCCTTGTAGGGCTGTCATGGGGCAGCCTTCCAGGGGACACAGGACAGAAGCCATGGGGCTTCTTGAGGTCAAACTAGGGACACAGGGAGCCATGGGCTGGCTGTGACCTTGGGGCTTGGGGGAGAGACCCTAACTCTTGATGGGGAATGGCCACTGTGTCCACCTTTGAAGATGGTTTGCGACCTGGAGTCCAGGCCTGCCAGTGTGCGGTGGCACTGGGCATGGGGCACACAGCCACGGTGGGGAGGCAGATGGTCAGGAGTGCCCACTCAGTGGAGGGGGGCAGGCAGAAATCCAGACACACCAGCTGGAGCCACCACGCAGGGTTCTTCACGGGCTACAGGAGCATTCCATGGGCAGCTAGAGTATACCAACTGCTCAAGGAATCAGGAGTGGAGGACCCAGCCCAGCCAGACCCTGGGCAGGCACAGCTCTGGGCTTGGGACCCTCCTGGCTGTCGCCCCAGGGCCAGTGGCTGGCAGTGGGCATCCTTCTCACATCTGTGAAGCCATGGGGCCCCTCCTGGTGGGTCACCCCCATGCACGTCTCCTACCCCCTCTGCCCTCCCAGCCGGGTCTTCCCGGCACGTCAGCCAAACACGCTTCCCCTGGCGGCCTCATCCACAAGGGCAAGGTGCACCTGGGGTTCTAGCTGGCTGGCGGCTCAACCTCCCTGCGTCTGGCTCACCCACCTCTGTGGTTCTGGGCCAGGGGCAGTGCAGGAACCCCTCCCTGCCTTGTGTGCGGTGGAGGGTCGCAGTTCCCCTGGGAACCCTGCAGGGCTCTTTGCTGGTGGGTGAGGCTGTGTCCTCAGCCGTTGGGCCCTCTGTCCACTTTCCAGGCATAGCGGACACAGCCTTCCCTCTAGGAAGAAGGGAGGCCCTTGCTGTGCCTGGTGCTCTCTGCACGCATCAGCGACGTTATCTCATTGAACATGAAGGTTCGCCCTTGCCCTTGTGGCCTCCATTTTGTCCCCAGATAACTGAGGCTCAAGGGGGTACACAATGGACCCCAGATCACCAGGACAGGGTTGAGCATAGGGGTGGCTAGAAACTAGGCCTCTCGGGTTTCAGTTTTGTTTAGAAGAGAAGTCATGCTGGCAGGGAGCTGCAGTACGCCATGGATCGTGGTGTTGGGATGGTGTCCCGGGGGCACCCGCTTGCTGCACAGAGGTCGGCACCAGGGTGGTGGAAGTGCTGTGCTGGGCCAGCCACTGTGAGGCTGAGCAAGGAGCCCTCAGGAGACTGGAGTGAAGCCAGAGCCCAGCCCAGACTGGATGTCATGGGACCTGGGGAAGCCTCCCAGGAGAAAAGGCCTGACTGCCTGCAGACCCCAAGCCCAGAAGCATCTGTGCTCACAGCTCCCCAGCTCCCTGCCTTTCTGAGTTGCTCCCAAGTCCCCGCCAGTGACAGGGTCAGAGCCCAGGCCTGGGATGCCACCCCTCCCTCTTGCAGGCCTGCCTCCTTCCATCCATCCCTCCTCTGTCAGGACCCGGAGGGGCTGAGCCAGGCACTGGAGACACTGTGGTGAGAAATCACAGAGGTCCTGCGTGGCAGAGCCACTGTGGGGTGGGAGAAGGAAAATGCAAGGAAGCCAAGCATCCACCGTAGCTGCTGAGCCTCATGGGGAGTAATGGGGCTGCTTCGGACATGGAGGGATGCACTCAGGGCGTGTGGGGAGGTGGAGGGTCCTTCTGGAGCTAGATCAGTGAGGGGGGGATGACTGCACAGGATGGAGACCAGGCCCCCTTCCCTGAGCTGCTGGTTAATAAGCGCGTGGGTACTCGGTTGTCCTGGCCCAGCAGTGGATGGTGGCGGGGAGCCAGTCGGGAGGAGGGTGTGAAGGTAAAGACAAGGCCCCTCCCCAGAAGATGATGTCAGCCCCCCAATGTCACCTCCTTTCTCAGCAGGAAGTGTCTCTCTGGTTTCTCACCCTGGCCTTGGAGCAGGGTTGGTCTCTCCTGAGTGTTTCCAACCCATTATGCAGATTGTTCTTTTGCTTGTGAAAGTCATGCAGTGGGGACTGCAGGGCTTTCATCTATGGAAGGCCTTGCAACCATCCATCACAAAAAGTTAATTAAAGCATTTTAATCTCCAAATGCCTCCAGGCTGCAATATTCCCTTCCCGTGTCAGCCAAGAGAAAAACAGCCCCGTTTGCGGGAAAGCTCCTGGAGCTGTGTGTGCGGGTGCGCCAAGCCTGGGACCGTAGCTCTGTGCTTTACGCGTGGGACCATTCAGGAGGAGCTGCAGGCTCGGCTCCGTCCCCAGGGCTCAGATGGCAGAGAGCAGGGCGTCTGGCTGTAAGGCCCGGGGGCCAATTGCGTGTCTCCGCTTCCCGGGACTCAGAACCCAGTCGCGTCTCTGCTCCTCTCCAAGGACGGCGCTGAGGAAGGTGGTAACGCATGAGGCAGAGCAGGTGGCTCCCACACGTGGCGCGGCTCTTCCTGCAAAGCCTGAAAGCTGCTCCCCGCCCGCGAGGGCCTTCCGCTTGGTTCGCATGATCCACACTGTTTATGGGGCACACGCTCTGCCTGGCACGTGTGGGCTCGGGACTACGTGGGGACAGACGGGGCACAGCCTTCACGGACTCCATCTTCTAGGGGGGCAGGTGGTAAGCTGGCCCGTTAGAGATGGGGGTCCCACCACAAGGGGCCCACACGGAGGCTGGCGATGGTGTCGGGGGTGGTGGGAGGAGGAGGTGGCACGTCAGCTGAGACCTGAAGGTCGAGCAGAAGTCAGCCGGGTGCAGGCTGGAAGAGTCTTCCGGGCAGAGGGAACAGCGTGTGCAAAGGCTCTGAGGCAGCCGTGAAGTAGTTCTCAGGGGCTGCTGGAAGAATGAGCACAAACCAGGTAGCTTAACACAGCAGGAGTTTGCACCCTCCCGGTTCTGGAGGCCAGAGGGCTGACCAAGATGTGGGCAGGGGTGGATCCCCACAGAGGCTCAGCAGGAAAGTCTGCTCTAGGGCTGTCTCCCAGCGTCTGCTGCCCCTCGCCACCCCGGGCTGTCGGGGGATGCACCTCCCCGACCTCCCCTGCTGGGGTCACGTGGTTACCTTCTCCCCGTGTCTCTGTTGCAGGGCTGCCTCTGTCCTTCTCTTGTAAGGTGCACCCTAAACCCAGAATGACTCATCTTGAGATCCTTCACTTAATCACATTTGCAAAGACTCTTTTTTTTTTTTTTTTTTTTCCAAATAAGGTCTCTTCATAGGTTCTGGAGTTCTGTGGTTGGATGTATGTTCTGGGGAGACACCCCTGGGCTCCCTGCAGGCAGTGTGTGGTTGGTGCATCAGAAGGACAAAGGGATGGGCATCTTGACCAGATGAACAAGTGCGGGGGGTTCGCCTATGTCCACGTGCGGCTAGCAGCTGGTGTGGGGATTTGCAAGGGATTGACCCTGTCTGAGCCCCCAAGACAAACTGACCTGGCTGGAGCATGCAGAGCAGACAGTGGGGACAGGAACAGCAAGCTGACTGGGGATGAGGCTGGGGACCTGGGCAGGGGGTATGGCAGAAAAAGGGCTGGATCCCAGACTCAGCTTGGAGGGAGAGCCAGGAGGATTCGCTGAAGGAGTGGGTGTGGCTAGGGGAGAGAGAGGATTGGGTTTGTTTTCAAGGCCTCCGTGGAGATGGGGGGTCGGGGCCTCTCCCTGTGGCTTTTGGGAAAATAGTGGTGATGAGCAAGAAGGCCCATGGGAAACACAGATACTCAAGCCCGGCTGCAGGGGCGGGACCCAGATGAGATTGGCAGGAGGCTCAGGAGAAGAAACAAGTATCCGGAGGCCTGTGGCTGGATGGAATGTTATGCTGCCTTAATACCTTCACTAAAAAATAAAACACCTCGCCGACTCTGAGGGACCATGTCACTCTGCTTCTACCCTATTCTGGGGTGGTGGGGGGACTTGAGGAGCAGAGACTAGTGGGGGGCATACTCACTTTGTGACCCCAAGGAGCACCTGCTCCCCTGGGGTCTCCTCTTTCCCCCATCTCATGGTCTCTAGGACTCCTCCTACCCTCAGACCCCGTGGTGCTCCCCACATTCGAGAGAGGCTTCTGGCACACTGCTGCCTCACCAGGTTTGCTCTCTGGTGTAAACTCTGCTTCAGCTAGAAGGTTGAACTAATAATGAAGGTTCTGAGGATTCATTATGCTCTCCAGGTTTCTCTCCCTGGTGGGACCATCAATGTCAAACATAGCCTTTGGGAAATAGGATGGCTGGCCCAGGCCTTCTGGGGGCTGGCCGTGGCAGGCTCAGTGGGTATCAGAAGAAAAGATTAGGTATGTGGGGGGAGCTAGGGGTCTCCTGGCTGGGGGGCCACACACATGGTGTGTGCATGGCCTCCACAACCCAAGATTCAGAAAGCCAGTGTTGTCCCAGCCACCAGAGCCCAGCGGGTGCTCTGGGACTGGCATACACATGCCTAAATACGGTATATCCAGACGGACTCCTCATTAATGCACAAGGAGAAGTAACAGTGCCTGGTACTTGGGACTGTTGGAAGAACATTCAGGAAGCACTGTTTTTGCATGCCCTAGGTTGGAGAGAGCCTTCCTGGCTATACCTGACCCAGCAGAGAGCAGCAGGTGGGGCTGTTGGGTGGGTCAGGAACATTCAACCAGGTGTCAGGCTGCTCTGACGTCTGGGGTGGGGTGGGGTGGCAAGACTGCAGTGTACTTCTGGTGAGCCCAAGTCCAAGGTCAAGGGTCTCCCATGGGAGTCCAGTGTGAGGCCAGGGTGACTTAGAACCCCAGATAGGGGCTCTGATGATGGTGCTACCACCCTAGTAGTGACCAGCGATTATCTGTGTGCAAGTCTGTGGGTGTGTGGATTGGGCTTCTGGGGAGCAGCTATGAAGAAGAGAGGCTCTGGAGTGATGCCAGAACAGCCATGGGAAACCGGATCCCAGGGTGGGGAGCCAGGAACCGGAGCCATGGTGACGTGCTGCAGTGCTGAGTCTAGGGGTGAGGGAAGCTGGGCCTTCAGTCCTGCCATGGCCTCTAGGAGCTGTGCAACCACAGGCAGGTCACTCATGGTCTCTGCGCAGCACTGTGCTTATTGGCAAAGCTGTACCTGGGGGTGCTCTGAGAGTTAGAAATCCTGTGGGTACACTACCAGCCCAAGCAGGGGTGCAGCCCATCAGAGGACTCAGTGTCCCATCATTGACATGTGTTTATTTGCACATGGACCATGGGGTGGGCCCTCTCTTGAGCTGAGGGAGGTGGGCAAGGTCACCTTCAAGGAGCTTACCTCCTCGTTGGAGGGACAGACACTCCAACAAGCAGTTTGAATCTCGTGATGGGGAAAGAGCCTGGGGCACCTTAGGCAGGGGGTGGGGGTTCCCAGGGGAAAGTCCCATGAAGAGCTTTCCCAGCATAGACCTAATGATGGACTAGATTTTCTGCAGGTGAAGGTGCTCAGAGAGTTCTGGAAAGGGAGACACTATATGCATAGACCTAGAGGTGGGAGAGAGAGTATGCTCAGAGGGTGATGATAGTGGTGATGATGGTGATGGTGGTGGCGATGATGATGGTGATGACGGTAGTGGTGATAGTGATGGTAGTGATGATGTTGGTGGTGTTGGTGATGGTGGTAGTGGTGATGGTGATGGTGGTGATGGTGATGGCAATGGTAGTGATGGCAATGGTGATGGTGGTGGTGGTGGTGATGATGGTGATGCTGGTGATGGTAATGGTGGTGGTGGTGCTAATGACACTGATGATGGTGATGGTGATGAAGATGAAGGTGATGGTGATGATGGTGTTGAAGGTGATGATAGTGACATGATGATGGCAGTGATGATGATGAAGAAGCTGCTGCTGCTCACAGGGAATATGGTGGGGGTGATAATGATGCCAGAGCATCAGCCTCCTCTGCCCTGGTCTAGGTCAACTGAGGAGCTAGAACAAAAGGCAGAGACTTGGCCAATCCCTAGGTCTAAGCTTTCCTCTCTGGATCCCTCTGCCTTTTCCATGGTCCAACATGTACTACATGCCCTGGGGTACCCCTGTCTGTGTTCAGGCAGGGCCTTAGTGTGTGCTGTGGTCCCATCCCAGGAACGAGGCCCATCCAGGCTCCAGTGCCCCTCGGCTGGATCTTAAGTTCAGTGGACTCCTCCACTGAGGGTCCTTCCCAGTCTGGTCAGTTGAGGGAGGGGATTTTCCATCTTGGAGGGTCTGGCCACCTCTCTCCAGTCCTCTCTTGGCCCAGCCCTTGCAGTGAGGTGACAGCTAGCAGCTGCTGGACCATGTCTCCAAGGCTGGAGGCGACAAGGGCCTTTGCAGACAGAGCTGACCCCACCAACGGTTCTCCAACACATTCCCCTGGACCTGGCTACATCTTCCTAACTTCTTCCTGAAGGGTGAGTAATTGGGATTTGAAAATACCATCAATTTGGAGATGCTGGGAGTCTTGAAGTCATCCCATGCAGCCAGGGCACAGCTTCCATAGGGAGTGAACTTTGAGCTTCTGCCTCTAACTGACCCTGTTTGCCCATGTGGGTCCTGGCTGGGGAGGCCATGCTGCTTCCGCCTGTGACATGAGCTGGCTGAGAACACAGGACACAATCCCCTGCCTGAGAGGTTGTCTTGGTCATTACCCCCACCACTCCTAGCTTCCTTGGGACTCTCTCGGGCTGTCCGGGCCCCGTGCCACGCTCACCTCTCTCACATGCTGTGTCCAGCATTCCGTGGGCACCAGACAGGGTCTCAATTATAAGATGCCTCTGAGGTTGGGTGCATATGATCACCTCCCTATGGATGAGAAAACTGAGGCCTGCAGAGGCAGACCTCCCACACTCTGACCTCAGATGCTTCCCCATGACGTCATGGATGTTCCAACTCACCTTACTCCCACTCATGAGTGATGGGGTATATGCTGACATTGTCAAGACAATTGTGCTTTTGTGTCCCCTTGACATCTCCACGTCTAGGGCTGAACCCCGAGCCTTGAGGCCCTGGGGTGGAGGAGCTCATGTCCTAGAGTCCTGTTGAGAAGTCAGGACCACTCCGCACTTTGAAAGCCGGGATCCAAGGCACTTTAGGAGCATCTATCTGGGTGTGGGGTCATGTGAGAACATGGGAAGGGAGGGGCCTCTTCCCTGGTGCAGCGTGGGGAGACCCAGGGCCCCTTGGTGATGCCCTGCCCCCTTCCAACAGGACGTGGTATGGAGGGTCTGCGGGAAGAAGCCAGGGAGATGGGCCAGATGGGGTCCTGGCTCCGCGTGCCCCACGTGGGTGTTCAGCGCATTCCGAAGTCCCCGAGAGGCTGACAGAGCAGCAGAAGCAGGCTGTCAGGGTGAAGAGGCCACGGCCTGGGAGGACGTCGTGACCGGGGCAGATGGCCTTGAGAGAGGACGATGCGGGGCCATCCTCGTGAATGTGGCAGCAGGGCGGACGGCAGCACCCCCACCCCCGATGTCCCTGCAGGACTTGATGTGCTCATGAGCTTGGCAAGCGTCTCCCAGCTTTTAATTTGTGGGAGAAGCGACCTTTTATATTTCAGATCACATGAAGTTAATTTGCACTCCAGTTCAAGAGAGCTCCTGAGAAGGTACGAATGTGATTTCTTAACAGCTGTTACTGTAGGACTCAACATGACAGAAATGATGAGAGGCAAGGATTCATTTTTAGACAGAAAGAAGCACACGCTCTCTCCCTGGAGCCCGCCCAGGATGGCAGCAATCAGACGGGAAGAACCCAAGGGAGCATGAGGGCCAACCGCTCACCTTGTATGATGTCCCTGACCCACAGCTGTCCCACTTGTGTTTGGATACCCCCAATGATGGAGAGCTCACTACCTCCAGAGCAGCCACACCTAACGCTGGGCAGGTTTGGCTGTGAGAAGGTCTTTTCAATGGTAGGTACAATCTGCTCCTGTTGATTGTGTTCTGCTACAAAACCACAAAATCACCCTCCGTCCTCACGCCAGCCTTTCCAACGTTTGAGTGGGCTACACGGCCAGCTTGCCCTCCTCTTCCGTCGACCACTTCTGTCTCCTTACCATGTGTCCCTAAGCTGATGTCCAGGGCCTACCACTCTGTCTCTGGGGATGTCCTGGTCAGCCAACGTCCTTAGCTAAAGTAAGGCACTTAGGACCAGACATAACGTTCCTTTTTCCAACTGACCAGCCAAGATTCCTATCACGTTCCTACTTCAGGACACCACACCTGTAGCCAGACAGCAAAGGGTCACATTCATAGTGAGCTTTCAAAGGGACACCCTGGCCAGCCCATCCACCTGCTTGGAATCCACAGAGAAACCACCACATGCTGACTCCTGTGCCAGTCACTACTGGGGGTCACAGCAGGGGAGGCAGCCTGCAGGAGGGGTGAGTCTGTCCAGTGATGGAGTTGACGCTAATGGCAGTTGGTTTTTGGATGACCCTGCCAGCCTGTGCTGGCCCAGTTGTTGCATGTTCCTTGGGGCCCACCCTGGGTCCTGATGCTTAGACCAGACCTGGCATCATTGAGATCAGGAGTTGGGGATAATAGGTTAGTGCCTGCAGGTGGATGTGGAGCAGCTTTATTCCCCACGGGGGCTGGGAAATCGGAGGTCCATTTGTAAAGAAGGAAGAGAGTCATTGGGGTGGGTAGGTAGTGGGCAGAGAAGGGTAGCACGTGAGCAGGAGTGGAAAGAAGGGGCAGTGGGTGCATGCCCAGAGCCCACCTGTGTCACTGCCCTCCTGGCCACCTGGAGCCAGGAGTTCCTATGAGGGAAAGGATGGTGCTGGGATTCCCCAAAGTCTTTGGGACCCAGCTCAGCCCTGTGGGAAGATCCAAGCCAGGCTGATGTCCTCCAGCTTCTCAGGAGCCAACCCTCCTCACTGCCCAGGGTGAGACAGGTCAGCGCCCACAAGGGACCAATAGCCGGTTGCCTCGGGCTCCTCCTGGCTGTGTTGTCTGTGCCTTTTGTAGTCTCCAGCCACTCCCTGAAGCCACTGTGGGCTACTGGCCATGGACCTGCCCAAGTGTGGGGCTGGCCAGGCAGGGTGGCCGAGGCGTCGGTCCAGGGACAAATACCCTGGCTGAAGCAGAGAGAATCGGAGCCCGGCCAAGGCGGTTCAGTCCTGTGTGTGCCCCTCACGAGCACGGGCAGGTGGCCAGCCCTCTCTGAGCCACCTCCGAAGAATGGGGACAGTGGTGTCTACCGCCCCACAGGCCTGCCAGGACAGTCCTAGGATCCAGGCCACAGACCCAGTTCCGGAGAGGGCACCTGCCATCATGTGCATGTGCCTTTCAAGATGGCGCACTCATGTGACTGGCAAGTTGGCGTTGGCTGTTGGTGGGGAGTTCAGAGGGGGCTGAGGGCCAGAGGCCTCAGTTTTCTCTCTGGGCGGCCTGTCTGTGTGGCCTGAGCTCCAAAGGCCATTGTACCACCTTGTATGACCCTAGCGTCGGAGGTCAGATGGCATCTGTTATAGACTGAATGGTGCCTCCTCCCAAGCACCTCAGAGCATGAGACTGTCTTTGGAGATGGCATCTTTAGAGACGTGGCTGAGCTGTAATGTGACTGGTGTCCTCTAGAAGGGGACACAGGTGTACACCGAGGGACGACCATGTGGGGACACGGGGAGAAGATGCCTCTACACGCGGAGGCGTCTTGATCTTCTGGCCTCCGTAACTCTCCATACTTGTCTGGTCTGAGCCACCTGGTCCAGCAGTGTCTCTTCAGATGCACTCTATCCATCAGGGTGATGACAAAGGCCTGTCCAGGTTGAAGTAGGGGACACAGAGGACCCTGCCTTCCTGACGGGGAAGGTTCTGGAGGAATGTGTGGCATGAGGGGTATCGTTCATGGGAAGAAGGTCTGCCCCATGGCAGCCCCCCAGCAGGTCTGAGAGGGAGTGAGCTTCCGAGGGGGGTTCAGGCAGGTGGCGCAAAGGGGTGGGCACAGGGTGGTGTCAGGGGAAGGTCAGCAGTCCAGACACAATACGAGGGGTGGCATGAGGCCAGAGTGGGAGCCCCGAGCCCGCTGGGCCAGGCCAAGGCGCCCACCAAGCATGTCCTGCTGTGGTGATAGTCAACACGTGGACTTGGGCCTTGGGACCATAGCTGGGGACATTTCAGAGCACAATTCCAAGCCTTCTAAATGAGATATGTGCATCCTGGGAGAGCCAAGAGGCCACCCACCCTCTTGGAGATGGAAGATGTCTCCCAAGTCACCGTGCACTGGGGTCCCCGGGGGGCTACTCTCAGAGCACCCCAACAGTGAAGAGGGGGGGGACACTGCTCTCCTGGCTCCAACTTGTTCTCTGGCACTGGGGTTCCCCACGAAGCCCCTCTGGGCACCAGCACAGACAACTGTGGTCCTCAGCACAGACAGCACTCGTGGGAGGCCCTGCTGGAGAGACGGGCAAGGGCTCTGGGCTTGAGTCCCCAGAGCAGAGCGAGGCTCCAACATGGGACAGGAGGTGGGTGTCCAGAGGCCAGTGGGAGCCGAGGGTCCCTGACTCCAAGTGGGTGAGTGGTATGGCCTGAGTTAGATCTCAATAAAGTGGCTAAGTCTACGGCCATACCACCCTGAACACGCAGATCTCGTCAATAAAGTGGCTGATATATAATAGCGCCTACCTTCATAGGCTTCTTAACGGTATTTGTTATTTCCCATTTATTTAATGTGGGAAATATTTAAATATTTAAAATGGTGCCTGGCACATGCATATGCTCAATAAATGTTTGCTATTAAAAAATAATAAATCTCTTTTATGCCCCTACAGCTCTGCCTCCCCCAGGAAGCCTGCTGGGCTTGCAGAGAGATGGACTCTTCCCTGCCTCCCCGTCCATGGCCACTACCCCTCTCATTTCTTCAGACATGGGTACCTTAGTCTGTGGTCTCAGCGGTGGCCTCTGGGGGAGGCCCCTTCCCATCTCACCCCTGACGCCCCCTGCCAGGGGAGGCCACGGGTTTCTGACCTGGAGGACAGGCTGGCAAAGCCATGGGTGAACATTTGCAGATATCATTAAACTAGCAGAATGGCTCATAATTTAGGTGATATTAAAACTATCCAGCTTTGTCTGAGTAAATTACAAGAATAAAATGAGATTTATTAAGGGCAAAGCCAGAGCAATCCAACAAAAGAGAAAGAATCAGAAAAAGAAAAAAGAAATTTGAAATGGTGGAAACACAGGAAAGGGGGTAGTCTCTGATGAGAAAGTGTGCATTAATCATGGTAATGAGCCTCCAGGCCCGCCAGGACCGTGCAGAGCACCCTACGGGCTTCGGCTGGGTCGCCTTGCCTGGGCACGCCGGCCTTGGGCTTCAAGCCCCAAGAGAGACCAGAGGCCTCACCCGAGAAGTAAGCCCTGTGGAGCGTATTCGCTGGCAGCATCCTCACGTGTGTCAAGTACCTACTATGTGCCGGGCACAGGGCTGGAGCACTTCATCTTCCATCGTTGAGCGCGCATTATGGGCAGCATGCTTTGGAGGCAGCCTCTCTACAGGAGCTGCGAATGCTTCTGGACCCCAGGTGTGTTCACTCCTAACTTCTGGATGAGTGGCCAGGCTCACAGAAACTTGGCCACTTGCCCAAGGTCACACAGCCAGGAAGTGGAAGAACCAAGGCTTAGGCCCAGAGTGGCTGAATTTTGGAGCCTGTAATTCTGACTGTTGGTTGGTTGTGTTGAGTGCATGCTGTGCATGGGGATGGAGGGTGCTGGGGAGAGCAGGGCCCCCACCCCAGGGTGGAGGGTGCTGGGGAGAGCAGCGCCCCCGCTCTGGGGTGGATGGCACTGGGGGGGAGCTGGGGCAATGGCCACCAGAAGTTCCCATCCCCCCATTCTCCCAGGAATCATTATCTCTGGAAGAGAAGTTCTTAGAAAAGATGGAGTCGCATGTCATCCCTAAACCTGTCACTGTGGCCAGGAGAGTGGATGCTTCAGGTGGTCAGGTTGGTCACCTGCTAGGGAGGGGTTGAGCGTGTGGCTGATGGCCCCACCCAGACCCCCTAGCCCTAGGGAGGGCTGGAGCCCCAAGGACTCAGCTCACCATGGTCAGGGTGGCAGGTGGGAGACGCTTGGGCCGACACAGGGGAACAGAGCAATGAATGACTTCCAGGGACACATAGAAGGTCGGTTTGGTGGACTTGGTAGGCTTGGCAGGTGTGGGAAGAGGGTGGGATCTGGGAATGATTTCTAGGATTCTGGCTTGATCAGCTAATTAGGGGTGCTATCTACTGATGTGAGGAGACCAAATACAAGGGGGAGATTTCAGGCATGTTGAATTTGAGGTACCTGTAGGACATCTGGGGGGCTGGCATTCAAAGAGGGGTCTGGGGCAGAGAGCCACGTGGGCACCATCATGGGGGGGAGGGGTGGCACTGGAGCCAGGTCCAGTGGGGCGGGTCCTAGTGTGCAGGGAGGATGTCCTTAGGGGCCTGGTGTCTGTAGGTCAGGTCCATGGGGGGTGGAAAGGAGGTGGGATGGGGCAGGAGGAGAAGTGGGGGTGGTGATGCTAATGTCCCAGAGACAAGGAAAGAGTTTCCAGGTGGAGAAGGTGGTTGACCAGCTGTCTCATTGCCACAGCAGCATCTACACCTGGGCTGGGGACATTGTGCCCACTTACATCTTCGTGTTGGGACACCTTGGAGGGGCTTGTAAAGAAGCAGAGGATCATGGGCCCAGGGCAGGGTCAGCAGGCAGGCTCGGGGGCCCCAGGCTGGAGGCTGGTGGATGGTGCAGCCCGTTTATGGAGGACCTGATCCCGACACAGACAGCCCTGGGGTTCCTCATGGAGCCCGCGAGGTGGGCTATCTCCAGGCTTGGGCTGTCCTGGGTAGCCCCCCAGGGCTCACTTCCGAGGCCAGCCTGGACACCCCGAGGAGGCAGGTGGGAGACCCCTTGCACACTCCTGTCTTCCAGAGGACCTGGCCCCACAGGGAGTGCTGCCAGCCAGAGAGGCTCTGGGAGGAAGGGCTGAGCCAGCAGTTTCATCCATGTTGTGCACTTGAGGCTGAGAAAGGTCAGCTTAGGGCCGGGAAGACGCCGTGTCTCAGCTAACGTCAGGTCTAATGCTCTGGTTGGCGCTTCCCTACACACCTAGTGCTGAAGATGGAGCCTGCGAGGCTGATGCTGGTGAAGAGGGAAGGGCGAGGCCCCCCAGCACCCTGGAACTTGACACGCCCCGAGGGTGGGGATCTGTGTGGGGACAAGCTGGTCCCCCGAGCCACCTTGGGCCCAGCTGGCCGGGGTCTGGGGCGATGGCTCCTTGGGAGTGGGACTGGTCGCCGCGGCCTCAGAGTGCCACTAATGACGGCCACACCTCAGAGCCACCTCACGCAGCCGTCTCAGGGGTGCCGTGCCAATTAACACTGAGCTGAGCACATGGCCAGCTTCCGAGTCGTCAGGGACCCAATTAGGGGTGTCTTAGAACCAGTCAGGTGGCTCTGCTGGTTGTCCAAGCCGTGGGGGCTGGGCTGCACTGGGGCAGCTGCTACATACTGACCGGCTGTGATGGGGCTTTGTCAGGCAGTGGTGGATGTGGGGTACAGCCAGTGCACCCGGGGGGCCTTGGTGGGGGACCGGCTGGTCTGCTGGGTGTTGGCATGAGTGTCCTTTCTGCCAGGAGCGGGGGAGGGGGTGATGGGCTGGACTGCTTGGAGGTCCACCAGGAGCCAGTCCCAAAGGTTACATTTCCACCAGACGTGGCCCTGAGGGGCTGCCTGGTCTACCCTGTAGTTTACAGGGGGAGACAGAGGTCCTCAAAGTGGGGGGAGGTGGAGAGGTGGGCCTGGTCTCTCTCTGTCATTTCAGCCAAGTAACCATGCAGCTAGGGCCCCTTTATGACAGAGCCCTCCACCCCTCCTACCCAACTTGCTCTCCCATGTCCATGCTTTACCTGCAAACAAGAGACACCTGGCTTGAATTGACTGAAGCAAGAAAGGAATATACCGGAAGGCAGGGTTCTGGGGTCTTTTTTTTTTTTTTTAAATTTTTTTTATTTATTTATTTATGACAGCCACACACAGAGAGAGAGAGAGGCAGAGACACAGGCAGAGGGAGAAGCAGGCTCCATGCACCGGGAGCCCGATGTGGGATTCGATCCCGGGTCTCCAGGATCGCGCCCTGGGCCAAAGGCAGGCGCCAAACTGCTGCGCCACCCAGGGATCCCCGGGTTCTGGGGTCTTAAAGGAAGGCTCTGTCAGCACACAGTCTCCTGTAGAGCAACCTCTTGGCCCAGCCTGGCCTGGCGGGCGGGAGGGGACACGGCCCGGCCCCATAGTGCCCAGAGCCTCACCCCCATGCCACCTGCCCCCAGACAGGGTCTGCTAACATGCCTCCCGCTGGTTTTCCCCTGGGAAGGACCAGATTACTCCAGCTTAGGTGCTTGCCCTGAGCCAGTGGACACTGGCCCGTGGTTAGGGGCTAACTCATGTCCCCTCCTAAATTCACATATCACAGGCCTACTGCCCAGTACCTCACTGTGACCATATGTGGAGATAGCGCCCTTAATGTTGAACTAAGACGGGATCCCTGGGTGGCGCAGCAGTTTAGCGCCTGCCTTTGGCCCAGGGTGTGATCCTGGAGACCCAGGATCGAATCCCACGTCGGGCTCCCGATGCATGGAGCCTGCTTCTCCCTCTGCCTATGTCCCTGCCTCTCTCTCTCTCTCTCTCTCTCTCTCTGTGTGACTATCATAAATAAATAAAAATTTAAAAAAAATGTTGAAATAAGACTGTCTAGTGCAACTGGTGGGGTGACCCAAGCCTTCATTCTGGAATAGTCTGTGCCAGTAGCCCTTCTGCCCCGTCCTAACCCCTGGAGGGAGGTTTGTAGGAGGGCATCTTCCATTAGAACTGCACTATTGGAGATTATTCGTTCATTTATTGAACATTCTCAGAGTCTGTGCTGTGTACTCGGAATTATATACCTAGCAGGGACCGTCAGATGAGCAAGGAAAACCAATGAAGGAACCAAGGAAACCAATGAAGATAGTTCTGGACAGTGGGACATGCTCTGAAGATGATGCAAAAGAGAGCCATGATAGGAGGTGACTTTGATTAGGATGGTCAGGGAAGCTTCCTCTATGGCCAAATGCACATCTGCAGGAAGAGAATTCCAGGCAGAAGAAACAGCCAGTGCAAAGGGCCTGGGGTGGGAACAGATTTGGTGTAGGTCCCAGAGGTGGCCTGTGTGGTCACTGGAGCATGGCAAACACAGGGCAGGCAGGTGGAAAAAGGAAGTCAGACAAAGTCATTAGTGCCTTGTCCATAGGCAAGGGCAGGGAGCGACGTGAAAAGCCGCTGGGGGTTTGAGCTGGGGAGTGATGCACTCTATGTTATGAAAGATCGAGCTGACATCTCTCTGGAGAGTGGAAAGTAGGAAGAGGGGTGGAGGGAGGGAGGGAAGGAGATCAGGAGAGGCCATCAGAGTGACCGGGGGGATCCAGGGTGCTGACCACTAGCTGGAGGGCAGGGAATCGGGGGCTGCTTTCGAGCCGGCGCCTACTGGGGGTTGTTTCTGGGGCCTGAGCTGCAGGGAAGCTGGTGCCCTTGCCCAGATGGAGAGAACATCCAGCTGCTTCGGGCACATTCAGTTTGAGCAGATCTAAGGTGCGGAAAGTTGAATCTGAGGCTCTGGCGTTTGGGAGGCAGCAGTGCCGAGCGGAGCTGAGCGGAGCAGTAACACAGAGCGGCCTGTGACCTGGGACAGGTTGGGGTTGCCACTGCCCTGCAGCCTGCAGGGGTCAGGAGCGCCCCAATAAAGCAGGGGTGCTGTCCCTGGGCTGCAGATGTCTTGGACAGGGCCGGAGGAAAGCACAGGACATGGAAAGTGAGTGTGATCTGAAGCCAGGTACGATGTAGGCACCTCTATGTCCTGAGCAGGTGGTCAGGGGAGGGCTGCCATGGGGAAACCCTCATCTCCCCTTCCTGGGGGCTGGTGCAGGCAGGGCCTGAGGGTGTCCATGCTTCCCCAGGGCAGGGAGGAGGCCCTTCTTGGGGCAGAGGGTCAGCCAACTGCCCTTGCAACAGTTAGGAGCAGCTGGGAAGCACAAGGAGGTGGCAAATACCTGTGATCCCACCGCCCAGACTAAACAGCTGGGGACACTGACAGCACTCCCCAAACCCCCATACACAGGGTTCACCATGGACCACATATGCTAATATCCACACGGCCCACGGAGCTTCGTGTAAATGGGTTTCCCAGGCCTGCCACTGGGCAGGAGGCTTTCTGCTCAGTGTCCATGGGCCCACAGGCTTGTCCAGGGTCCACACACAAGTCACGACAGATGCAGCTGCGGCGGGCTGCTTGGTGCTCCTCCTGGACGAGTGTGCAGAGTTTTTGAGTGCAGAATGGGGCCGCCAGGTCCCAG